>NW_016157418.1:146195-178055 GCF_001687245.7 Rhagoletis zephyria | reverse complement strand
ATTCAAATCAATTCAATTCAATTCAATTCTCTTCATAATTCAATTCAATTCAATTCAATTCAATTCAATTCAATTCAATTCAATTCATCTATTCAATTCAATTCAATTCAATTCAATTGAATTGAATTGAATTGAATTGAATTGAATTGAATTGAATTGAATTGAATTGAATTGAATTGAATTGAATTGAATTGAATTGAATTGAACTTAATTGAGTTGAGTTAAATTCAATAAAACTGAATTGGAAATCCGTATAAAGGTGATATGAGATATTTTTTTGTGGAGTATGCAATGAAGGCTGTAGATGCTGTTCTTTCTAAACGCAGGTCTAAATACCAGCATGCCCTAATCATTAATCGAAAACATGTGCTTGCCTTAATTTCCAGCATTGATTTAGCAACTAAATTGCAAAATATTTTAAAGTCGTTCGCTATGTTTTTTTTTTGTTAAACATGTACTGAGTCGTGACTTTTGCGCGGAATTTTACAAACGAGCTTAGCAATTAGGGGTATGAGTTTCTCACGTATTTACGTTAGTAAAAGTATTAAAACAAAATCTTAAGCACACACGCGAAAAAAGTATGAAGTAATGCAAAACTGAAGTAAGCAGAAAAGTCACGGGGCGAAAAATATTCATGGTTATGTTAACTTTGGTCTGAAGGAAAGGTAGGGAAAAATTTCCAAAAAGGGTTTGAAAATCCTCTTTTGAATAGGTGTAGCTTTTAATTTTTGAATGCTTAACAAATTGTTGGAGAGAAATTTTACTATTTTTTGTATACTATATGAGGAGAGAGTTCTGCTCTTCAGTCGGTTCAACCGAAACTATTTAAGACTTTTTGCTTTACAAACCGTTTTTGATTTTCAACATTAAAATTGCTATTGAGGCGTCGCGAAGCATGCGGGTATATAATACTTTTAGCTTCTTTATAAAAAAGAGCACTTCACACAATGTAGGTAATGAAGTATATTGCAATGCATTTCTGTCATCCCTTGTCAAGTTTGATTTGGTAATAAACCAAATACGACATTTTCGCATCTGCAGTGCCAATTTTCGTTAACATTTTGAAAAGGGATGAAGGAAACTATTTCTGTATACTTATTTCTCTTTCTTTCAAGAAAAATGTACCAAAATACATAAGAAAAGAAAGCGAATAGGATTTTCTAACTTTATATTTAAGCCCGAAAATTAGTCCCTTTAAGTATTTAATTCTGTGTGCTTCTAGGAATCATACACAACCTTAAGCTGAAACATAATAAACGCATTTCCTGCTTGTGGCTTACTTTGTTTCATTATTCTTTTCTATATGCTGACTGTCAATCTAAATTTCTACAATCGACACTTAATTCAAATTCAATGTCTTAAATAGAAGAGCCAATAAACAAAAAAAATGTAAGCGCCCGCACAATCGCACATTGAGGTAGTAGTAACGCATGTGCGCCATAAACTATGCCAAGATACTGGCTGAATATATGTATGTTTACATCTATGCAAACATGCGAGTGAGTGAGTGCCATGAAAAAGAGGAAAAGATATGTGGGTAAGGCAAGCAACTCGCATTGTTGACATAAATTTTTCTGTCTACTTTAGGAAACTCCATCAACCGGTGACGGAAAAGTAGGCACAATTGTACCTTTTTCAGCACTTTTATAATTTGAGGGTACATTCGGTATATGCATATGTAGCATTTTCGGTACATTTTCATCTTATCTAGGTAGATAGGTAGGGTGACGCGGATGCCTGTGAGACACACTTGGGCTCGAGGTCAATTGTGATACCGCATGTGGGGTCAGTAGCTCCCAATCCACCCTAAAACCATTTTGAGCTTCGCAGGAATTTTAGAAGATACTTGTTTTCGATGCATCTAAGGTCCTCCAGATTATCGAAGAATTGTCTACCCAATGTGGAAAGTCTTCGTCTGGATAGATCAGGGCACTGGCAAAACAGGTGTAGAATCGTTTCCTCCTCTTCTTCATCTTGACAACTTCTACAGAAGTCATGTAGCTGTACGCCTAGTCGATAGGCATGCCTGCTAATTAGGTAGTGTCCTGTTATAACAGATACTAACAAACTGATATTCTGCTTATTTAAGCTCAGTAGTAGTGCGTTTAGCGCTGAGCATTGGCCATAGTTTCCTGGCAGTTGCACAGGTGATTTCGTCGTGCCGTCTTCTGTTTGCTACTTTAGTGAGCCTCTCGGAGATAAGTAGCTGGCAAGTTTTTATGGTCATTCCTATTCCCCTCTTTCCTTGAGGGTAGGAGGGTCGTAAATGCTGTACTGGAATCAGAGTTCGGCAGGGCGTAGTCCACCGATCCGGGAAGCTCCGAAAACTCCGTTACTATTCTACCATGACCAAGCCGGGTGTTTGACCACTTATTTAGGCTATTCATACGATTTGCCGCAATTTGTGCGACTTGTTTGGCATGTACATCTACCGGAAGAAAGTTCAGTAGGGCATACAGTGCCTGGGATGGTGTTGTTCCCATTGCACCAGTTATGAGTGTGGACGCGAGCCTTTGGACCTCATCCATCTTATTAAAGTTTTCCCCTTTCTCAAGGGTGTCCCACCATACCACTATGCCGTGACAGAAAATTGGCCTAACAACCGCTGTATATAGCCAGTGTATTATTTTGGGTTCCATCCCCCACCATTTTTGCTATTGACCTGCTGCAAGAATATAGTACTACTGTTGCTTTGCGCACTCTATCTGAAATATTGGGCCCCCAGTTTAGTTTCCTATCAAGTATGAGACCTAGATATTTGGTCTCTTCCTTTACTTTAAGGGTTTGTTCCTCTAGAGTTATAGCGTCTTGCCCAATCGAGATCCACCACTTACCTTTTAGCTTCTTAAGGCGTCTTGTATTGTGTTACTTCATGGATGTAAAAAAAAGTTTTTTGCTGGGTAGTCATATCGCATATTTCT
This sequence comes from Rhagoletis zephyria, assembly GCF_001687245.7. Lineage (NCBI taxonomy): Eukaryota > Metazoa > Arthropoda > Insecta > Diptera > Tephritidae > Rhagoletis > Rhagoletis zephyria. The sequence continues at coordinate 175,134 of NW_016157418.1, read as the reverse complement.
GCGTCTAATAATCGTGTTATTATATTCAAAAAATATTCATTAAGTATATTTTCACATGCCATTTTTTAAATGGCGCCAATTTTTATCATTTCAATGCCTGGTGGAAATTCGGCATAAAACTTTATTTGGCCTCGAAAAGTTCGTCTAGTTTGAACAGAACTTAACGTATTAGAGAAGGTGAAAACAAAATCAGGCATGGGAAATTCCCATCGTATTTTCGAACAGTTAAACAGATTTACGTGATGTGAAATGTGCAAAAAAATGTGCGTACTATATTTGTAGGTACATTCGTCAGCTTTCAGGTACAATTTTTCCTTAAAATAAGTACAATTTGTAGATTGGGTTTTCCATCGCTGCCATCAACCCCTTTGGCACGACTGATTGCTGACTGACAATTCGACTGTTTTCGTACCATCATACCGTATGGAATCGTAAATCGAAAAGCAGCAGCCATACAAATACACATTGACACACAAATATTCACATTAGACTGTCCCGGAAAAAATTTCGAAAAAAATTTTGTTCCACGGTTCATTGTTTTCAAATACTCCATTCATCAGATCGCAGTTCTAACCACCCTAACGTAACATCCTTAAGTCAGTAAATTAAAAAAATAATAATAAAATCATTTAACTTCTGCATAGCCCCTTCAAAATGTTTTCTTATATCTTTGGCATTTACAGTTGGATATTTAAGTATGATATTATATTAATTTCCTGTCTCAAGGATTAATTTTTTTTTGTTCCAAAGTTCACTGACCCCCTTCTAGTACCCACGCACCAGATCTCAGATCCTGCCGCCCTATCCAACCACCTAATGTCAGTAAATTAAAGCTTGCCAAAAATCAATAAACTTTTCTTTTGATTATACCAGTAGAACTATTTAAAAAAAAAAAAAAATTAAATGAAAATTTTGATTGCCGAATGTAGGTTTCACCACAAAATGTAAAATGTCGAACCCAAGATTAGGCGAAATTGGCTTGCAAAAATACTTTAGGCTCAGGAGTGTCTGGCGTGCGTTTTTTGTTTGCTTGTAAGGTGGTACAGTCTAATGTAAATACAAGCGCAAAGAGCAAACAAATGGAAAACTCTTTCCAACTGCTGCAGCGGCAAAGTGTAAAATCTGGCAGCGACATACAATTCAGCTGGCAACGCCACTTAAAACCTCAAAGGTTCGAATGTGCAAGGTGAACACTGAACGCGGAACGCGGAACGCTGAACGCTGTTTGGCAGCGCTGTCAACTATATATCTCTCACTCACTCTGTCGGTTGTTACTCGTACCACATAATGAAAAACGGAAACGGAAATTACGTATTGTCTTCCACGCCGGCGTTGGCATACCAAATCTAAGCGACATACACACAAGCACACTTTCATTTGTGATTATTATTTGTGGTTTTTTCTTTGTTTTGCTTGTCACTTGCCGTTGATTGTTTATTCGCCGCCGCAAATGTTTACTATTGCGGTTTTCGTATTTGTGGTGTTTGCTTGTTATTTTTGTTGTCTGTATGTGTGTGTGTGTGTGTGTGTGTGTGTGTGTGTCGCTGATGAGCTGCCAAAGAACTTTTCACATTCTTTGCTGTCAATGTGGCTTCAGCAGTCGGCAACATTTTCACTACCGATTTTCTTCTCCGATTCGCCTCAAGTTTGCTTGCCAACATGGTTTGGCTGGATACAGCTATTGGGCTGCCAACTGCTCATTAGACGCATTGCCACCTAATGTATGTACAAGTACAAATACATACATATAATTTATGTTTTATATTCTACTGCTAATGTTTGCTTTAGCTTGTAATAGGAAGCTGCGAATGAAATGCTGCGAGATGTTGGTGATTACTTGTGTGTTTCGAAATTATTTGACATTTCCGTTGCCTAATTTTAGCTGCGCTGAATGCTTTTATTGCGAAATAACATATCATAGTTACGAGAGGTGCCTTATAAATGATTTCTACTGCTCCTAATGAGTTGAGGTTTCTTATGGCCTAATTTTTGTATTATTCCAACTAGTAGTGTAAGAGTTATGGAGAAATATCTAAAAATAAGGGACAGACAGCGTTTACATGTAAGGCGTAGCCGTATTTTAGGCAAATATCTATAAACATGCCACGACCAACCCACGAAGAAACTTGGTTCTGCTTTTAGGCGAAGTGCTTTTAAAACATAAAAAAAAAATAATTTCTAACTCATCGTGAGAGAGATGATCCATAACGTGGAATCAGTAGCCTACTTTTACGCGTCTAACTATAAACATGCCACGGTCAGCCATAATAGAGAAACTTTATATTCCTAGTCTACTTTTAGGCGAACTGAAAAATGCTAAAGCTGTTGGCAAATAGATTTGATTTTAAAAGCCGTTTGGGGCATTGAAAGCCTTTTGCTGGCCATTTCCATTCTGACGTGGTGTGACATTTGTATGACAAAATGTTAAAAGATAAAATGAGAGGCAAATTTTTAAAAAGGTAAGTAGCCCTTTATTCAGTAAATAAATTACAACTGATAGTAGAGATGTAAAGATATAAGCAAACATATGCGCTGGCGTGATGTTACAGAAGTGGGTTTTGACTTGGGTTTCAAAATTGCCAAACTCTGCGAATTAGAATTTGAATATTTGAAATTTGTACGGTTAAGTAGTCTAAGCGCCAATCTATTGCTGTTACTTTAAGGTTAGTTAGTTTTCCAAATTTTTAAAAGAAAAAATTGTTCCTGTTTTTTTTTTTATCAGACGTGATGTGTGATATTATGTTCCCTATAGGGAACCACACGAACTATAAATGCACTATAAGTTCACTATTCTTGAACTAGGGGTGACTACGCCTCGACTACTTTACATACGTTCCTTTTAACTGGTCCAAACAATTTTTTTCCCGAGGTAGGGTTTGGGACACCTTCCAAATTTTTTCCTCTTGCCGAAAGAGGTGCTGGGATCAAACTTAACGTTTCTAAGTATAAAATTAATAATAATAATAATTAACCAATTGGTTAAGCAAAAAAAATATCACAAGCTTCAGTTGTCATGACAACAGTGGCTTCTTATAAAAATCGCCAATATTTTTGCTAGTTTCACAGCGATCCAGTAGCGCATTTCAAAGTCATTGAGCACCCTCTATTGGTTACAGTAAAAAGCTAAAAACTCGTTAAAAAGTAAAAAATAATTTATTGAAATACAGATTTCATTTAAGAGTGCCCTAACTAGATTTAATTAAACTTTTAAAACCAACCTGAAATAGGATTAGAGTAGATGACATTAAAATTAATTTTACCGGAATACAAAGCTTTTAGCTTTAAATTAAGCCTAAGTCGAAGGTTCTATCACCTTATCTCTCTTTGTTAAAGCTTATGAAATATTGCAAAAAACGCAATTTTTTGACACTCTCACCTTGTTTTTTCGCAAAACTTTATTTTTACGGATTCGTAATCAGCACAAAAAAGTCTACCCAAAACAGCTTTCACATTTGCCGCACCAAAATCAATGTTGCCCTGTGTAATGATTACAATAATATAATTTAGACCTAAAGTTTACAGTTTCGTTCGAATTAGAGCTAAGGTACATACATATGTATGACGTGAAACTGAAACGAAAACTATGGTAATTGCTTAAAGCATACATCTATGCCTGCAAATACAGCTCGGCCAGAATCATACTCATATATTGAGAAGAACAATAAATATTGAATTTAATGTACCCCGTCCCATTCCCATGAAGTTACCGAAACGACTCAGACCTCTTTCTAGCCAAGGCCAGTCAATCCAAAAACGATTGAACATTTTCGATACTAGAAGGAAAGAAAAGCCTGAAAAATTTCCAATTTTACCTGGTCATAGATAATACGGAGAACACGGTGTAACACTCAATATGAACCTTTTAAGTGACCTAGTACAGGTCGTAGGGCTGGTCGAGTAATTCACTGTGTTTAACATTTTTCTAACACCCTCATATCTCAACTTATTCTTCAAAAAAAAAAAAAAAACATTTTTACAAGACTTGCGCACTAAACAATTTTCAGCTCGGTAATTTTTTACCCAATTTTAAGTTTTTATATGACTTTGGAAAGAAGAATATTTGTACTATTTACGAAGTGAAGACATTGTAAATATGTTGAAAATTTTTGGAATAAATCTGAAATTTACACCAATTTTTATCATTTTTTCCACTTCTACAACATTTTATGCCAAAATTTCAAAATAAAATAGTCCATTTTAGTTATTACTTCAAAGGAATCTTTGATTCCGACTAGGTATAATTTTTAAAAATCAATAGAAAATTTTGTAAGATATGAATTTTGTAAAAATCTCTTCCAAAATTACTTCGGTGAAATTTCACAGTAATTTTGAATCAGTTCAATTCGATACAGTTTGAGGTTTCAATAATTCGTATGGAAAAATTTCAAATTGTCTCAATAAAAAATGGCATATCTTCAAAATTTGTTTAATAATTTTAATGAAGGGTACCTTATATTACTCGTAATTAAACACTCTTTCCGAAGTAGAAACTAAAAGATTCCATTTTCTTATGAAATTTTGGCAAAAAATGTCTTAGAATTGGAAAAAATACTAAAAATTAGTTCAAATTTCAGACAAAAAATTTTCCACATATTTACAATGTGCTCAAAAAATTTATTATTTCTTTAAATAGTACAAGTATTCTTCTATCTAAAGCCATATTTTAAATAGCAAGCAATGCGAAAATGATTATTTTAAGAATAAGTGGAAAATTACAGGGCGTTAGAAAAATTTTGAAAACTGTTAATCGGTCAGCTCTACGACCTGTGCTGGATCACTTAAAAAGTACGTGCAATTTTTTTTTTTTTTTTGTAACACCGTGTAATTGGCAAAGAGGGATAACTTTTCATCACGAAAAATAAGAATAATAAGATATACATGTATATACATATACGACACACTCCCAATTTTCTGGTTTTTCCTCCCATAAGAAAAAAAAATTATAAATAAAAAAAATACGAGTTTCGTTAATTACGAAAACCTACCATAAAAAAAAAAATTTAAATATTTTTTTTTTTAGGAGTTGAGTCATAAAGAATTGTCGAAATTAAAGTCCACATTTCACAGCAAATTTTTGGGTGCCATGGCTAGGACAGTATTCATTTCGGCCTATGTTCACGTTTGCATGCATTTTGCGATAACCTAACACTAGAGAGAGAATGAAAAAATAGTTGATAAATAGACCAAAATGATCGAAAGCACGCAGCAGCATAGCTCAAAAGAAAGAGGTCGAAAGTAAACCAAAGCGCAGCAGAGTCGCAAATCACTTAGCCTAACTGCTTGAAATAGTTTTACCAAAGCTGTATCAAGGTTTTTTTTTGCAGAAATTTAACGCAGCACGCTTTTGAGCGCAGGGCAGCTACAGCTATCGTTGAGTGCCTATCTATTGGCGCCTAACAGCTTGATTTACAAACATCAACGAGGTATTTTTTTTTTTTTTTGCCTCCACATACTTTTTACGTTACGCCAATTGATTTTGAAGCAATTAGTCTGATCCCCTTACGTACGTAATTAAAATCTTATGCGTATAGGTACAAGATTAATTTCCATCTTTGCTTAGCACGTAATACTCGTTGCTTAGCTAGTACTTAACACATACAAGCAAATAATTCATGGCCAAAGGCGCAATTATGCCAACTATGCCTCCGATAATCTCATTATTTATTATATTAATTTGTGACTGTACGAACTTAGTGGGCGTAACCATATATTAATTATTTTTTTAGTAGGTAAATAGATATGTATGTATGTGTGCATAAATGTATGTAAATAGCACAGTGTGTACTTACATCAAATTAACCAAAATCGCCAAACCCGATGTAATCAGCATAATCTTTGCGTCCACTTCAAAATCGCGATTAATCAAACGTTGCACGGCCAACCAGACGAGTATTGCGGTAATGACCCAAATCATCACAACGGAGGCCATGGCGCCGATAACTTCAGCGCGATACCAGCCGAAGGACATGCTGTTGGGTAGAGAGAAAAAGTAAGAAACGAATGAGTAAATGGGTAATAAGGCAGCGTAAGTTTGAACGTGCTGCGGATGAGAAATGAGAAAGTGTATTTAGTGAGGAAATTAAATTCGTTAAGGTAATCGGTTTGGCTTGCAAATTTTGGCACGCAAGAAAGTTAGCACCAAATTTATATGAATACTAGGGTGTTTCAGAAAAAAAAAAAAAAAATTCTTGGAACCATGCTCATAAGTTTCGTTTAGACGCTAAAATAAGTCTCAGAAAATATGAGTTTTTAATATTAATATTAAGAATGTCTGCACCGCACTTTTCGATTTCCCATAAGAATAACAGAGGATTTTTTTTTTTTTTTTGCAAAGATCTTGGCGTATTTTTTTAGAGAATTAAGCGCTCTACAAAATAGGTCTGAATTCATTTTTCGATAAGTCAACTCGGTCAAAAATTATTCGAAGTCATAGTCTTAGTATTAAGGGCTCATATTTTCTGAGACTTATTTTAGGACCTAAACGAAACTTTTGAGCATGATTCCGAGGAAAACAAAAATAAAAACGAATTTTGTGAACCACCCTAATGAATACAATAAAAGCTGCAGTGATGCTTCAGGCTATTAGGCCGGCTGCGGGTAGTTGAGCAAGGATTAAAAAAAATCGGATAAGCAGATATGATATTTATATTTCCCTTCTTTCGAATTTAAATAAAAATAAATAAATAAAGTATGAATGGTCATAGAGGTGGATGCTATTATGCAAGCTCTAGATACCGGGCAACCGCAAGTTATCTTGGATCTGGATTATCACGATGAGAGCTCATCTTTTTCCTATAATTTTTGCAATCCAAAATGAGTTCTAGTTTAAGAATTACGAGGAGGAATTATCAATCTCGGACTAGGGCTGTGAATCGCTATCTCCAATGGAGCAATTATGTGCGGACAGCGAGGCCCGGTAGTGTTAACTTCGGAGTGGTCCGATCTAGTATCCGAAATCTGTTTGGACTCCGAAAGTGACAACACGTTAATCCCCAGCTGATCAGAGTGCTCTTCGGTGCCGAAGGCCTAACCGAAGTCGGCACTTTGGTGAAGATAGTCAACATTGACCCCTTAACGGTTTTAAAACTTCATCTTCTAAGAAAGGTTGTGATAGGTAATACCGTATGCCATGAAGGTCCAGAATTTGTGAGATGTCTGCCTCGAGCAGAGTTAGGTTAGGTTAGGTTAGGTTAAGCGGGCAGCTCGCACAAAGACACATTACGATGCCCAGGCGGTTTCCCCATACCTATCCCTAAAAGTCTTGGAAGCATTTTGATTCTCTAGGTAATCCTAGATGTCCTTCCAGTAGAGCTTTCCTTAAAATATCCAGGCTCCCGAAGTGGTGATCCCGAAGAAATTTGAATCGTTTACCTCGAAGTGCTGGGCACACCCAGAGGAAGTGATTGACGGATTGTGTCTCCTCCTTATCACTGAACTTCTGCAGAAATCGTTCTACGGGGCTCCAAACATGGGTCGTTTCCTCAAGTCCTATCTTATATCCCTTTCTAACACATTCGTCCGCTCCTCACTTCCCGGAACACTACTATGTCCCGGGACTCGATAAAGATTGATAACGTGTTGCTGTAGAGCTTGTAGGGATCTTCGGCATTCCTTGGCGCATATCGAGTAAGTCTTTGCCGACTTTGATGACAGCTTGACTTTCAACAACGAAGGTAAGTTTAGATGAAGCTAGGTCGATCAACCTCACCCTCAACCTGACGATTGCATACACATATCTCAGCCTGGAAAAACACTGTCGTGATCTCGAAGTGTATAAGAGTCTCTCAGAGATAACTCCTGAGAGAAAACGCCAGATCATGTTTCGATGTCCATTTTGCAGCTGTCCTTGAAAATGGGTATTTCGTCATCTCTGAGAGTAATATTAAATTCCCTGTCACTTCTGTTACGAAACCGGATACCGGCATTTCGATCTAAGTCAGTTTCCGTGACCTAATAAACAGAGCTACTGTACTCCACACCCACTATATCAAAAATAGTGGCGTGGCACTTGCCCTGGATCATAGAGCGCTCTTAGCTGGGGTACTTTTGACATATAGGTCAATGAGTGGAATATCGAGAAGTGTCTCTAGCGCCGCCTGTGGCATTGAGCAGACCGTCCCCTAGTACATATTGTCCGTTCTGCTGCTTCCAAGGGCCGATTGATGCCGTGAATATCCGCCAGGAGGGAGAAAACGATGAAACCCAGCATCTCTTTGCATACAAAGAGCGCAACCGAGGCTTCTTTTGCCATAACCTCCACGTTGAACCCCAGCAGTTGATTATCCCATAACGAGTATACTTGCTCCCATGGGCTAAGGTCTAGACTAGTCCGGAAAATTATATTTCTTAGTATAGAGTACAAGATCCGTTTATTCCGCATTGATGCTGAGCCATACTTTGGTTGCCCAATTTTATTTGCCAATTTGTGCTCGGCTTATAAGTGAGCTAAGCGTGGACATATGACTATGACGTGGACTTCATTCGGGAAAACTGTGAGTGCAGCAGGAATTTCTTCCATTTTATTGAGCTTTTTTTTTGACCACCAGCGACCAAAATAGTTGCGACAGTACGGCCTTCTGTGGTGTAAATCTGTAGATCCCTGCCGTCTGTTTATGCTTTAAGTTAAGTGACAGTTTTGGTTATTTTACTTACGTTTATTTAAGGTTTATAACTTTTGTTTCATAAAAGCGTAGCACATAACATAACCAGCACTACACATTTTAAACTTTTTAAAAAATTAAAAAAAAAAAAATCCACAAACTTTAACAATCACACTCGAAAAGTTTTACACTTTTTACTTAAAAACATTGTTTGACAAACTTTAGGTATGCAAATGCAAATTTTAAAACGCTAGAAAATCGCGTTAATTTTTAATAATTCGTTTACTAACGGTGTTAGGCATACATACAAAATAATTGTCGAACATATTTTATATGGGAGAAAACAATTAACCCCGTCAGCCAAGAAAAAAATATTAAAAATTAGTGCAATTTCCTAGCGTCTTGAAATTTACCCTTTAATCAACTCAAATTAAACGGGATATAAAACTTCGTACCTAAAATTTTTCCAAAAATGTTAAACAAAAAGTTTTACAATTTTTCGAGCTTCTCTTTTCTTTGTATTGAGATCCTCAAAAGATCTTTGCAAAGGATCTTTGTAGTGGACAATTTCGTTAGGCGCAGTCCTTAGGTTCATTACCATATGCAATCTAATTTCAACTATATATATACACTGCCGCAACAAAGTATTGGCCCAGCAAATTTTTCACAATATATGCAACAATTTTCATTCTAATATTTTTCGGGTAATTTCGTATAAAAATATGGTTCATTCTACAACAAAAAGCATAAAAATATAATTCCTAAATTTTGTGCAAAACTCGCGAAAATTCAGCAAATTTTCATGAAAATTTTCAACTTTTTAATCAGATTTTTTAGAATTTTTTTGTAGCCCAGCCCATTTTATTATAATAAAGTGCAAGCTTTAAGCAGCTAGGAACTACCGTTGATTTTTGGCAATTTTTTTCACGCAGTCTCATCCATACAAAAAATTTTTTTCGAAAGAATGCAAAACACCTTCAACAAAAAAAAATCTCAAAAATCAACGCGATTTTTGACTAACTCCGTACTTGCATTTTTTTTACTAGAATTTAATGGGCTGCAAAACTGCATACTCAAAAAATTTTAAAAAATCTGATTGAAAAGTTGAAAATTTTGATAAAAATGTGCTGAATTTTCGCGAGTTTTGCGCAAAGATTAGGAATGATATTTTTATGTTTTTTGTTGTTGAATGAACCATATTTTGATATAAAATTGGCGGAAAAATATTAGAATAAAAACTGCTGCATATATTGTGAAAAATTTTATTGCCAATACTTTGTTCCGGCAGTGTATATATTTAGAGACTCCAGGGCTTGGCGTACATCTTAACTGCGAAGAAGAGTACAATCTGCCTGCCATACTTATTCGAATCCATTTCAATTGCTTAATTACAAGAAAGCAACTTCAAGAAAAAAAAAAAACATTAAGTATAAAAAAAAATCAGTCCAAACTGGAAAAGAAATAAAATATTAGCACAAGTTTTGCTTATACTTTTCAACTCACATCCACAGTTGCAGCCGGGACCAAATTATAGCAGTTGCAGCGGTGGAAGCAGTTGTGCGGCGGGCAGGCAGGAAGAATTCAGCGCAAAGTGCCTTTGAATATTTTATGAAAATGAGATTGGTTTTTGGGCTACTCGTACTCCTACCAGCCTTGCAGCAGCAGCAGGCAAGCGACTAACAGCCAATACTGGCTCGCAATCAGCACAGCAGGCTCCTCTTTCCCCACCCATATACATTCACTCATTCATTCCTACACTGACTCACTGGCACTCAAACATAGACGTTTTGATGTGGCTGGGTTTACTACTACAGCTTACACTGTTTGCATGCTGCGAGCTGCGAGCTGCGAGCTGTTTTTTGTATGCCTTTGCAGTGTAAATGTTGTTGTTACTTCTTTTATTTGCCTTGTTTTGTTTGGTCTGATTATTTTTGTGGTTTTCAGCCGTCAAGCAGTCACAACCAACATCAGACGAAATAAAATTGAATTGAGTTGAGTAATTTTTGTTGCGCTTTGTTTTATTACAAGCTTTCCGTTTTCGCTGTCTGCCAACCAGAACCGCAAAATGCGCCCTACACCCCACCCACTACAGTTCACCGGCTTCGCACGCCTACAGTCGACGAATCATCATAAAATTTTTGTACATATATTTTGCAACTGTAATTTCTCTGGTGATTTAACGCAATCAAATAAGCAAACAGAGTAAAACCGAATAATGAAGTTGTTTTTTTTTTTTTTTTTTTGTAGGGGCGCAGGTAACTACATACATACATAACAGCAGGTAACAGGTGGGTGAGTGGGCGGTGACTACTTACTGCGGCATTGGCTGCCAGATTGGCATTGTTGTGCATATTTTATTTAAGTAAATGGCTACAATTTTGTATTTGAGTTTTTGATTTCTCGACTGCTTTGACTGGCGTGGCGTGCCGTGGCGTGTAATGTATTTGTTTACAAAAACGCCTAAAAGCAGATAAGTAAACAATATAATGTATAAATTTTTTTTTTTCCTAGAGCATGCAATGTGGGAGGTAAGCGCAAGCGCAACTTGTTTGCCGGTAAAGCGCCCACAAGTATGCTGTAAAAATAATATTAAAATGCGCTGTGTTTTTGAAAAAGTCAAACAAGGCGGCAAACAACAAAAAAAAAAAACTCGCAAATGCGCGAAAAAAGTACTAAATTAAGACCGACAGGCAGTCAAACAAACAATCAAATGCACTATTGTTGTGCTTAGCCGTCGCGCTGGAACACTCACTGACACGCCTATCGTGCTGCTGCTGCATGGCTGTCTGTTAGTCTGCATGTCTGACTGCATTTCCAACTGTCTGCATGTCATTTTGTTGCCTGCAAGCTGTTGGCTTGCTGAATAATTTTGTTGAAATTTTCGTCCATTTTGCACGTTCTCTGCTCTAGCCTGCCTGCCTGCCTGCCTAGAGCCTATAGCAACGCCGCCTCAGGCCACACCTATACAAACTTGGCATAGTTTTTAGTGTCCATGTTGCTTTTAAAAACTACATAGCATATTTTGCGGCGCACAAGCTTGCAAATGCAAATTTCTTTGCCTTTGTTTTGGTAACCGCAAATGCAATGGAGTTGTGAAAAATTTGCGCTGTTGCATTTTTTTGTGGGATGAAGTATTTTTTATTTTTATATATTTTTTTTTTTAACTATTCCTATCATGCTTAATTTTAGGCGTAGAAAAGTTGGCAGTTGTTTGTCTGTAAGCGCAGACAATTTTTCTGGTATACAAATCCGTAAATGTGCGCCTATGAAAGTTAACAAATTAAGTTATAAGAGAGATTCAGAAAGGATGAGGCGAATTTAGAAATGCAGCCTAAAAGTGCAAAAGCCACAAATCCTGAGGTCAGCTGCGCTTCAAAAAATGATGGAGCATTAAGGGAATGTGTTGCAAAAGTAATGGTTATTTACTGCTTATTACGCTATGGTAATAGCTAAGCAGAAAATAGCACTCTCTTTTTTACTTCTAAGCAATATTTCACAAAAATTTGGAAAAAGAAAATTTGGGCGGCAAATTACATACCTAAGCAATTTTTTGTACACTTATTTAGGTTACGAAACAAATTTATTCCCATTTTATTAGAAAAAGTTCTGGTTTCTATTCAAAGAATTTTTTGGAAAAAAGGGATGAAGTCAAATATCTCGAGAACAAGAGAAGATAGCGAAACAAATTTTACAGAATTTTAAAGCTTTTGAGATGGAAAATTATGGAGGAAATATAGTCGCGTTGAATAGAATATTAGCTTTGACTCCTAAAATTAAAGGGTTTTCAATTCTATTTTTTATACCTTAAAATAGTAAGCAATGAACTTTTAAAAAGTTTCAGACTCATATTTTTGTTGTTCTTGATTCAAGGAATCCATTTTCGTAGTTGCGACAACCGAATAACATATTTCACTTGACTATATTTTTTCTGAAGGTTAAAGTCAAAAAAATCTAAAATTTTACTTTTGAAGGCCATTTTAAAGATTTTATTAAATGAAAAATTGCCTTAAACTCTAAATTTAGATACATTTTTTTTAATTATTTTTCATTTTTTTTTTTAGTTTAAAAAGTGTTTTTTCGGTTCTGGTGACCACTAAAATGGATACCTTGAGGCAAGAACAGCAAAAATATGCGTTTTAAAGCAGGGACCGAAAATAATAATAATAAGAATAAGTTATAGAGACTGAAGAGAGAAGCTAGACGTATTTTCCACAATATGAAAAGGCAGGTCGAAATACTTGAGGGCGAAGAGCTTGGAATGATGGCCGACAGAAAAAACACCCGAAACGTTTGGTAGAGAGTTGAGTTACTTACGTAAGGTTTCAAGACTCCTCTAGGAACAACCATGGCGACCTAGTGACCGATGTTCAGAACGTACTCAAATTATAGAGGGAATACTTTTCGACCCTTTTGAATGGCAGCAGCACTCAAATCAGTGGAGAAGACGAACCCGAGCCCCCAGTCGATGACGATGGAATCGATATCCCAGCACCTGACTCTGACGAGGCATGAACAGCGCGATTATGCTGATGAAAAGTAGCAAAGCTGCTAGAGCTGACAGCCTGTCAGCCGAGCTATTCAATTATGATGGCAAGGAGCTAATAAGGTGAATGCCCGACGTTTGGATTTCAAGTGCGCTCTGCCCAATCCACAAGAAAGGCGACGCTGCCATGCATGCCAACTATTTTATCGAGCGTGTTGATGTGAAAGACTGGAGCCCTCCGTCAACGAACTGATTGCGCTTTAACTGATTGTGGCTTCAGTTCAGAGTAGAGGAGAACCTCTCCGAGCCGTTTGATACCAGTCGTGGTTTCGTGTGATTTCTTTAATCCGACGTTGGAGAAGAGAACAAAAGTCGCAGAACTGAACCGCTTAGGCACAAAATTTTACAATAAGCGTACAATTGCTGGCGTATGCCTACGACATCGACATTATTGTTACAAATAAGGGCTACGTCTGTTACAAATAAGGGTTACGTCTGTTCTAAAAGTATTCAACGCGGGTCGCGATGGTTGAAGAGGAAGTCTCACTGCCATGGAAGGACCAAGCGGATAAGGACTTGGCTTCACTTGGCATTTCCAAATAGACGTCAGTTTGCACAGCAGAGAAACGGGTTGCGTACTGCTTTGGACTCGGCCATAATCGCGTAGGCGGTTATAGCGCCAAATAAGAAGACGAAGAAAAACTTTATGCGCTATTTTTGTATCCTAGTTACATAGCTACTACGAAGCCAAGGTTGTGTTCTAGTGCTTTTCATGCCAGCCGATAACACTTCATAAATTACCCTCAAAACTCATGGGAAAAGTAGTATTATCATCTACAGTTAAGCAGGTTTCTATAATGTGAGAAAATTAACATACAAATTGTATATAATTTTTGGACAAAAATTTACATATAAACCTCTAAGCATGTGGGATTCCAGATGAGCTCAATTTTGATGGAAAAAATAATTAATAAGTGCGCCTAAAAATGTACAACCAATTTTGTGTGGCATATTTTGCGGCAGGCCGGTTACTTATTTTGAGATTTCTGATGTTTAAAGCTCAGCGTAAAAAATTCTAGAAACTACAATCAAAAATGTTGTTTTTAAATTATTTATTTGGCATACTTTTAGCTGCTTCAAATCAAAATGATTACTTTACTGCATTCGCAGCTTATTGCACTCTTAAATCGCATTATTTCTCTGCGAGTTTGAGCCACTTAAAATCACTTTCATTACATTACTGCCCTTAAAAAAAAAAAAAAAGCCAGCGAGATTTGAACAAACTTTTATTTAACTTCAAACGACAGTTTGTCTACCGCAAATCGCGTAATTTGCCATACACACTGTTAATACTGCTCACTATTTCACTCACAGGTACATAAATGACTTATAAACTTACCCACAAATCTACACAGTCAGCCACTTTCGTAAATAACATTTGGCAAAAACCGCATTCATGCTGCTCACACAGAAGTCAGCTAACTCACAGCGCATTAGCGCAAAAAACTTTTAATCTCTTCACAAACATACCCAGCGCGTACATTTAGATGAGTTAAATTCACTACACATTCAAGGCAACGCAACGAGTGCCAAAAAAAAGAAGCATTTTGCGGCCATCATCAAAAAATGTATAATAAGTATTTGCAGAAGTAATCAACTCACAGTTGTTGCAAATGAATGAGGCAGGGAGGTTGAAAGCGTATGACTGTATGCAGTAAAACAGATTTGCATTTATGTAGCATTGCATACTGCTAGGCGCATACACATGCTATTCAGCACCAGCCAGCGTCATTCAGTCGCATGAAAGGAAGTATATACTCGTTGGCGCTTCAAAATGGCTGTGAACAAATTGAGTTTAGTTTTTGGAGGACTGTGTGAAAACAAAAAACAAAAAAAAAAAAAAAGAGTAAAAAAAAATTACAAAATGAAATGAGACGAAAATTGAAATGGCACAATTTCCGCAGAATTTTAGGCACACATAAACGCCCGTACATTTATGTGTATGTATGTAAATCCATTTCCAAGAACTAAGCCAGCCTAGCCTGCACATTTGCTTGTGACGCGCCATTTTGTCACTCAATTTTTTTTCTTTTGGTTTGCAATTTTTGCCTACAACTTTTACGGAAGGCAATGTGATTGAGCGCCAAAAAGTATGCAACACTATGGCGTGCTTTCTAGAAAATGTGCCTGTCTGTAATGTGGCCTAAGTGGCGGCGTCTAAGCGTGTGCATTAGCGAAGGCGCGTGGCGTTTTTTTGTATTTGTTTTTATATTTTTTCAAAACTGAATTCTCTCAGCCCACGCAATCAAATGAGGCTAGCGGAAGGCTGACGGTTAGGTAATTCACTAAAAAAAAAAAACGAAAACTAAAAATGTTAGCGCAACAAAAAATTAAATTACACTCACATAAGTGTTTGTATATTAATGCAGGCATGCTTGCCGCCACGTCTACCACACATTTTCTTCGCATTCACATTTCAATTTTTTTGCGTTGCTGCTTTGTTTTTCACTTCCTTTACTTTTGCTTTGTTATTCACGCCATATTGAAATAATAAGTGCATAATAAAAGCCACCGCAGTGTAAACACATCACATCGACTCACACATACCACACACACACACACACACACACATGCAGTCGCGCTCCCAGACACCCGCGTCAAAGCAATTTACTTACATTTGCAGTGCGCCTGTTTGTAGGCAACATTTCCATTTTCAACGCAATTACCATTTCCGGTTTCCTCAAACGTTTTGTCGCTAGTTTAGTTAGCTTTGTGAGTGAGTGAGTTGTGTTGACAATATTTTTTTCCTTTGTTATTATTGCAATTATTTTTATTGTTGTTAAATGTAGTAGCTTATGAATGAAGTGTTTTACTTTAGCTTTTCCATTGCATACTTTTCAGCACTTTTGTTAAAGAAAGGAAAATATTCAAGTATTCGTTTGCATATTTTTCCGCGCTCAGAGGTAAATATTTGGTTTCTAGAGGGCAAAATTTTATTCGAGTGCAAAAAAAAAAAAATTCAAAAGATTACATATAGTATTTACTGATATCGATAAAAGTCATTGCAACGATAACGAATACATACATATTGAGCGCTGATAGTTAATGGCATCAATAAGTATATGTAGATAAAATTATCGATAATGATTTAACCTGCAAAAACGTTGGTTCTGGAAAAATTTGTATGCAGAACGATATAGCAGGAAAGTATTGATATTTATATCGAACTCGATTACAAAAATATCGATAAAATATCGAAAATAAGAATATAAGTACGTAGGTATTATATCGACAAAAATTTAACTACATCAAAATGACATTCCTATCTATATCGATAACTACCGAAAAGTTTTTAAATGATTTCGAAACTTATTTATTACGAAAACGTAGGGAATATAAGAAAATTATCATTGGAAGACTTGGATATTTCTATTCAATATTGAGAACTATTAGTATATTGAAGCTTACGCAAAGTTATAAATAGAGTTAGTATTAAAAATCGACTATCCGGCTATTAGTGGATTAGCAACTTTTTTGTATAGGTTTATAGTCGAATAGCAATTATTCGATTAACCGACCGAATTCGACTAATCGTTCTCTTTCGGCTAACGGCTCACTATCGTATAGTCTGAAAATCGACTAACCGAAATTATTCGGTTGGGCTTTGTCAATAAGCTTCAGTATTCAAAAAATATAAAACAAGCAATGTCAACTTAAAGAAAGCAACTAGTCGAAAAATAGAAACTGAACGGTTAGTCGCCTAATTGTTTGTGAGCGGCTAATTGAAAAATTCGATTGAAAAAGTAGACTAGTCGGCTGGCTAACAAGAGCTCTAGTTATAATATCGATAAGAATGTAAAAATAAATATTTCCGTACAAAGCTTTTTTGAAAGTTTTAAAAATTTATTTTTATAATAACATTTTTAGTTATCGAAAATAAGAATTATCAGAATTTTGTTTTAAAAATTCGGTAATGAACTTTTAAATTTTAAAAATTTCAGTAAGAAAAAGTTATGAAATTAAAAATTATTGGTAATTTTATTAACAAATATATCGATTATATTGATAATATGTTGATAAATTTGCCGATATTATCGAAAATAAGAAAAGCTAAAATTTCGATCGAAAATAACGGTAATAAATTAGTTTAAATATTTTAGTAAAAAATATTTCATTTGGACGAGATGTAAAAATTGTCGATAATTTTAACTAAAAACGTATCGATAATATACTGATAAATAAGCACCTATGTTTTTAGATACATCGATAATTTAAAAGTAAAAAAATCAAAAAAAGAAATAACGTATACATAAACATAGTACTGACCAATTTGGTTAACTTATTTATTTAATATTTCAACGATAAAAATATTTTTTTTATTTTTTATTTTTTTTAGAATCTTTTAAGTACAAGTTTTTAGTAGCTAGGAATTACCGTTGATATTTGGCAATTTTTTCACGCAGTCGCTTCCATACACACAACTTTTTTCGTAAATACTTTATATGGAAAAAATGCAAAACACCTCAACAAAAAAAAAAAATCAAGAATCAATGCTATTTTTGACTAACTCTAAACTTGATTTTTTTTACTAGACTTTAATGGGCTACAAAACTCCACACTCAAGAAATTCCAAAAAATCTGATTAAAAAGTTGAAAATTTATTGAATTATCCAGAGTTTTGCACAAAGTTTAGTAATTATATTTTTATAAAAAGTTAGCGGAAAAATATTAGAACAGAAATTGGTGCATATTTAGTGAAAAATTCGCTGTGCCAATACTTTTTGCTGGCAGTGTATGTATCTACGTATGTATGTATGTATGTATGTAAATATGTACTCTAGAAAAATTTTCTCTCTGTTTCCAGGTCTCAAGAAAAACGAAAAATTCATATAAAATGACGCACAAGAAAAGAAATTTTCTTCTATCAAAATGTCTTAAATCAGTTTGCAGCAAAAGCAGGGTGCTTTTTCAAGCAACAGAATTAATAGGGCAATTCATATAAACGCGTAAAAGCCTCATATCTACGTAAACCTCGTAAATATGTTTAATTGTGTACGTAAAACCGGTTTATTTACGAGATTTACATAGTTACGAAGAATTTACGCGTTTATATGAATACCTTGAATGAAAAATATGTCTTGTGATTTTTCTTCAGAGCTGGATTCTAGGCTTTAAGCAATTAACATATGCAATACTTATTTTCGGGCTCTACGCTGTGAAAAATAGTATACACTTAGGTAACTTATTTTTCATCAAAGCTTTACAAAATTTTATTTTTTTTTTATGTTAATAAGTACAAAGTACATTTTGTAAATACGTACATATGTATGTACGTATGTATGTATGTCAAGGATTGAATCACTTCAATTCAACAAGCATCCTCCATATCGAAATGAGGCAATTGAAAATGAAGGAAATTTATGTTTTATGTTTACAAAACACAATGACCTACTAATTAACTGCAAAAAACCATTAAAATGCTTCAACAAATTGCGCACATTTCAATTCAATATCACTCATACGTCACGTGTATCCACACACACACACATACACATATATGTATGATAGGGATGTTTCGAATGTCATATTTGTCACATTGGCGAATGCGAATGTTAGGAATAACATTAAAAAAGCTATAATCAACTTAAGTCATCGTGTCTACTACTTAAATTTTTTTTTTAATTATTAGAACATTGGACGATCGCTTAACCTATACTGTGCACTATGGTCTGGCGACTATCATTTGTGGCCAAAAGTCGGGAAGTAACCAAATTGATTTGAAACTTAGTGTTCGGTGGTTTTTAAAGTCGCTGATTTCGAATCTGATGTAAGATTTTTGGAATTTAAAATGGCGGATCCAATATGGCGACCAAATTTTACAACTTCTTCCTTTTCAGCTTAAATTCAAATAAATGGGGAGTTCTCGAGGGCGTTGATTTCGAATCTGATAGCAGCAGATTGTTTAAATTCAAAATGACGGATGCAATATGGCTATAATTTTTTCTTTTTCACCAAAGATATATATATATGTATATAAGAAAGACCATTTTTCGCTGGAGGAATCTAATCTAGGTTGCTTATAAGACTTTTAACAGCACTTGTTGAAGGCCCATCAATTTGCTTGACCGTTTAGCGCCTGAAGCTAAAAGCCGATTATTGTCCACACCCTGGTTAGATAGATTTAGAGCCATTTCAACAATATTAGAGTGGACTCTCTGGCCATGTACTTTATAAAATTACTTTGTATGGAAGAAAATCCGTGATACCGTCAGCAAAAGAAAATAGCAAAAATCAACGCGATTTTTTGGCAACTTAAAATTTGCTCTTTATTTTACTAGAATTTAATAAGCTTTAAAACTGCATCCCAAAAATTATTCTAGAAATTAAAATTAAAATGCATGGAATCTCGATTAAAAGTTTGTGGAATTTTTATAACTTTTGTACAAAGTCTGAAATTTAGTTTTATGTGGTATTTGTTCGAAAAAAAGCTATAAAAATAATGAACCTTTAAAAAGTCAAAATAAATGTAGTCAAGACTGGTAAAAATGTTGATGCGCTATCGTTTGTCGCGGGGTGTACACATTCGCATTCGGAAAATATTCATATCATTTGATGCGAATGTCAAATGCGAATGTGTAAAATGATGCGAAACATTCGCATAACAAATGCGAATGCAAATATTCGCAACATCCCTGATATGTACATACATACATACATGCATAGAAAACGTAAGCAAAAACCGGCAACACAAAACCCGGGTTTATTGCTTGTCGATATCAGGCAACTGACCGTTTCAAATAATAAGCGAGCGAACAATCACGTTTACCCACACGTATGTGCATGTGTACATACATACATACATACATACACCTGAATATACGAATATAGCTAGATTTTATTATTATTATTACGCTTGTTCTTGTTGCCGTTTTTGATAAGCATTCATTCAACCCAAATACATACATACATACATACATATATACATATGTCTCCGTTTACAAAGCTACTATATTTGTTTTTGCCTTTTGTCAGCGGGCACACAGTTGTTAAATGTGCTGCCATTTTGCCAAAACTAAATGGCAATTAAATAGAACATTTATTTGGTTGCTGACTAGCAAGCAAAATGAAAACTGGAAAATGGAAATGAAAATGAAAATAATTGAAAACCATTTTTCCACTCGACCAAAAACTGGCTGTCGCAATATCAGCTACTGCTTCCGTTAAACGAACGAGTTTTCATCAAAAACCAAAACTAGCGAAATTTATTGGCAATAAAAATGTTTTGTATTTGATAGAAAATTAAAAAAGTAAAAACTCATCAAATGTCTAAAATACTGTAGAGGGCTGTAAACTTGTGAAATTTGTTGGGAACGCTTGGTAAATGAGAATGAACGACATATTTTGTTGAAAGAGCTGCGGCTAGCAAATATACATAAAAGCAAATAACTAATGGCGGGCAGCTCACTTAGTAAAATGTTGATGAAGGAGTTAGCTGACAATTTCCTGATATTCATAGAGAACAAAGCTTGGATTTAAATGTAGATACTTATGCACCCGAAAGTTTCCGAAAAAAAAAGGTCCGAAAAAAATCTCAAAAATTACCCAAAAATTACAAAATATCCGGAAAGAGCACGTTAGAATACAAAAAAAATCCCAATTAAATTAAAAAATACATATCCGGAAAATCGGAAAAGTATCGGATAACATTCCAAAAAAATACGGACGTTTCAAAAAAAACCGAGAATTTTCCACAAAATCTGAAAAGTTTTCGATGAGTCCGATGTTACCGAAAGATTTGAAAAGTTTCCGATAGATGCGAAAAGTTTCAAAAAAATCGAAAAGTTTACGAAAAATTTCAAAAGTTACGAGAAATCAGAAAATTTTTCGAAAAATCCGAAGTTTAATATTGCTCCCAAAAGTTCGCGAAAAAGTCGAAGTTTACCGGTACTCCGAAAAGTTTCCCAAAAATCCGAAATGTTTCCGAATACTCAAAAGTAAAACAAGAAAAGTACCAAAAAGTACCGTTAACCTTAGGAATGGTCCCGCAAAATCCGCTTAGAGTTGCGAAAAGTCGGAAGATTGCTAAAAACCAATAAGATTCCGAAAATCCAAAGTCTCCCAAAAATCGGAACATTTCAAAAAACCCGAGAAGTTGCCGAATAATCCGAAGTTTCTGAATAATTCGAAAGGTTGCCCAAAGAATTCGAATAGTTTCCGAAAAATTCTAAAAATTACCAAAAACCTGAAGTTTCCCAAAAATTCGAAGTTCACTACTACTCCGAAAAGTTTACAAAAAATTTTTAATGTTTCCGAATACTACTCAAAAGTGGGACATCATAAACACCGAACAGTACAGTTAAACTCTGGAACGGTGCCGAATAATCCTAAAAGAGTGTTGAAAAGTCTAGAACCACCGTTTTAAGCCCCGAAAGGTACCGACAAAAGCCCGACAGTTCTCAAAAAAGGAACGAGAGATACCAGAAGATCTTGAAAAGAATCCGAAGTATCCCAAAAAACAATCCAAGATGTAGCTAAAAAATCTTTACTATTCCCGATTAAGTCCAGTGAAAATCGTCAATAACTAGTCTCGAAAAACTCCGAAAAATCACACACAGTCTTTGCTTTATTCGAAAATGTTTTCTTTCTTACGGACAGAGTCCAGCAGACAGAATCAATGAGAACTTGTTGAAGCAGGTCCCGAAAGTCGTCTTAGTTAGGGATAAACTCAATACTTTTAATCAAAACGCAGCAGCTCCGATTCTGTGTTAAAAAAATCTTTTTTGGTAAGGAATTCCAGGCCTAAATTGTCTAGCTCTGTACATTGCTCACAGGCGAATCAAAGATGAAGGACATAATATATGCGGATTAAATTGAAATGGGTTTGAAAGTGGGCCTTATAGATATATTTTCAAAAACAGCTAAGCATCTATTAGGGCAGTACAATAGGATGATCACCTCAAAGCATGTCTAGGAGAGTTTTCCAATCTTCATCTCTTGTCAGCGAGAAACATAGTAACACAGTGCTTTTAGGTAACTGCGAGATCGCAGAAAAAAAGTTCGGCTACGAACAGGCGAGGGTATGTTCATCGCCTGTTCTGGGGGATGGAAGAAAATATATTGCAGCCACACTTGGTCTTGCAATTAAGGAGGAGGTAATCTCAGCATGGAAAATCTACTAATAGAAACTATTTGCCATTTATAGGCGGCGTAAAATTATGTGTCCCTCTGTTTGTGTTATGACGGCTAATTGAAGGAGAAGATTAACCAAACACTTGGCAATAGGGTAAGCGCTACAAGATTAGTATGTATTATTATTATTAAACTCCCAACGTGGTATTTAGGTACTCGGTAGTGTTCGCCGATTTTAGACACCTCAGCTTCTTTGACTTTTTTTCGGTGGAAAAGACATACATCTTTTAGATAGAGTCAACAATAGGTTGCTCACTAGGCAACTGGCTGCTCTTTTACACCCCCGCTCTCACATAATACACCAGATTAACCCTAGGGAGAGCAGGGAAACGTAATGCTGGTTTTTGTCATGAATACGAAGAGACGTCAGAGCACAAAATACTTTGTGATTGTCCGGCTAAACGCTTAAAGTGTTACAGTCTAACGCCTTATGTTTCTGTTACGAGTCTATTGGGAAAGTTGATGGCTAGTAACTTGGCCTGCCCGCTATCGAATGCTAAAATGTACATATGTATTTCCAATCAATCAAAAGTGCTACTTAAGTAAATAGAAAGGAATTCGTTTCAACTGTGAAAATGCAGTTGGGCATAAGTTAAACTGCCAGCACACCTACGGAAAAACTACTGCAGTAAAAGGCTTTCGCTCAATATTAAACTAAGAATAAAACCAATCTATTTGCAAATGTGTGTGTGCACACGCCTGCAATGATAATCTCTGTACATATATGTATGTAGATATGGATTTAGTGTAACTTACCGTTGTGTTGATGGTCGTCCAGCTATCCAGATGGCAAACAATGATATCATAAAACTGGCAAAATCTGTTAGCAAGTGAGCAGCATCTGTTGCAATAGCCAAACTGTTCGATAAAATGCCGCCTTTTTTTGTGTGGCCAGCCAGCAAGTTAGCACAACAAAAACAACAGCAACAAGGGCGTCACGCCATTTCAGCAGCATAGCCACATAGTCAACGCCAGCGAGCCACCACAGCAGTCACAGTTACAGTTACAGCCGCCGCCGCCGCCGCCGCCGCCGCCGCAGCCACATCAACGCAAAGGAACGCATCGTTGGACAAATCAATCGATAAGGTTTTCACACAGCGTTGCCAAAAAAAAGTGCCAGCCATGACATGAAAAAGAGAAAAGAGGAGAAAAAAAAAAGAGATAAAAGTTAGAAAATATTTAGTAAAACGTCAGAGCATTTGCCAAAAACAAGCAAACGTTAGTGTTGTTGACGGGTAGCCTAACAATGGTGCAAGCAGCACAGGTGTGCATTCCCGCAATTGTCAGTTGGACGTTTAGTTTTCGGTCAGCCGCTTCAATTTGTGCCACTAGTCTAACGTTGTGCAACGTAAGCTGCATTTTCACCTTTTTTGTTTTTGTAACTTTTATTTTCGGTTAACAAGTCACTTTCCTGCTTGGTTAGTTGCATCTTTACTTGCTGCAGCAGTTATCTGGCTATTTTGGGTCAATTTTTATTTTTAGTTTTTGGGTTTTTGTTTTTCAAGCACCCCGCCGCCTTTGAGTTATTGAATTTCAGCGTGGCACAGCACACTGTGCGAACAACGAAAAGGTGGAGTTGGTAAAATGTTGATAATGACAGTAGTCGAAATTCGAAATTGCAACTATTCGAGCAAGGCATACCATGCCCGCTTCAATTCACTTGCTAATGCAACTTGCCGCATGAAGGGTAAAATTGCTTCAAGCACAAAAATATGTAGTAGAAACTTGACGTTTCAATCGACAAGCTACATGCAAAAGGTTGTGGCCGGTAGTTTAAGGAGATTCTAGTAGCTTAATTTCGCTCTACGACAATTGAATTTAGCTGCGCTCATCACCATTAGGTAGAGTTTGGGAAAATTCAATTGAAAGCAAGTAATCAGTGATTATTGATGGTAGTGGGTAGTGGCAATTTTTGGTAGGAGATACAAAAAAATTGTGTTTACTTCTACATAAATAGGTATGTATTTTCATAATTTTCCATAAAGTTTTGTTCGAGTATATTAAAACTTTGTTCGAAGATTGAAAGAAAGTGCTAATGGGTGGTAAATTTTAGCAAAGTGCTGATTCTTCAACCAATTAAGTATTGTCGACCAATCATAAGTAAGCTTAATACGGACGAAAGCCCTTTCTACAAATCCTTTTTCTACCCAGTTTCAGTCAATTGAATCCAAGAAATCGCCACGCCAAATTGCAGCCAATAAAAATTCCGTAAGGAATAGCAGGTGCGTCTAAGGATATTTATGCAAAGGCTTCAGAGAAATCTTAACTGGTCCTCGGCTTATATGTTGCATATTTTCAGGCATCCCTAATATGCATAAGAAAAATTTGTACGATAGAAATTTGGCGTAATGATTTTTACAATCACACTGCATACCGGTATTTGTCAACAAATCATGGACCTTTAAAGACGAATCAGACTACTATATAATCAGAATTTCACTGGATTATTTATTGCATAATTTTAGACCTTGCATAGGATAATCATTGCATCGTTGTCAGTCACATAATTTACTACATAAAAAGGCCTTGTGACTTGTCCTAAAACTCTTTGGTTTGATACCTATATTGCAATATTAATTTTATCAATTCAATTAAAATTTTCCAACAGGTGGCAACCTTCCACAAAAATCTTTTTGGCTGTAAGCCTTTTAAAACCTTTTTCCATGTTGCTATATTTGCTTTATCTTATCAATTTTCTTTAACTCAAATTTTCAAACAGATGGCAACTCTATAATTTTTTTTTCTCCTATATATTAAATTGGACCTTTAGAAATGCAACGGTGAGAACTGCTTTTAATTCTATGTTTTAGTGTTCGAGTGATGCGCGCACAAACATACAGGCAGGCATACAGAAAATATTCTAAAAATTGTTGATTTGGCTTCCATTGCTCTAATAAAGACCCCCCATATTAAATTTTCTTTAATACCTAAAATGTACAGACATCGACCTGTTAAAATTGTATTATATTTATAGAAGATGTGGACGGCCTAATTAAATCCATCCTAGCATCTGATAATAAAGGATATTGGTAAAAAAGGAAAGGAAGAAAATTGCACTAAACTTGCTGATCGATTATTTCTATGCGCATCCCTAAATATGTACGTACATAAATATTTTTTAAAGGCAATACATATAAATTTACCTAACCTTTAAGCCAATCAATAAATTTCAAACACAAATATATTTTAGGAAAATTGCAGTTTTACAAGGCACCTTTCTACCACACACACACACACACGCACACCTCCCACTTAAGCTAACAGCAACATTTGCACTAGTAGCTTTATTGGTTCAACTTTGAATGCCTTAAGAGCACATCAAACATGCAACTACCGCTTGGCAAGCAGTTCAAAGCTGTGGAAAATCGAGACTACTGTATGTAAAATTTAGACTTGTTTATGAAATACCAAAAATCCGGACATTTTTAGTTGCAAGTCAAATATTGATGCAAGTGCTGTTGCAAAACAGTGACTTTTCCTGCCTGTTTGTCGACTTTATTGGTTTATCTGTGCACACCGGCTTAAAAGTCATTCATATTGACTGTAAAGCACAACAGCACAAGCACGCACGCACGCACGCACGCACGCAAGGCTGAAGCAGAAATAGAAGTATGCATGAATCGATATTTATGTGAATTTGCATTTGCGTTTTTTTCTTTTTGCCTGCTCTACTAAGCGCTGCTGTCACTAGTTGTTGAATTTTTCCATAGACAACACAGCCGACGGTGGAGGAGGAGAGACAAAATCAAAAGCAAATGCACAAAAGTGTAAACAATTGTTGTTTTTTGTATGCTGTCAGTGCATGTATGTGTGTGGCAAGCACACTTGTCACACATATCAATGGCGATGCAAAAGAGCAAACCTACTGGCTAAGCACAAATGCCACTCTGGTGCTGACGAATCGACCGACCACCGGCCGACGTCAGACCAACTGCCAATATAAAGCACTACCCAACACTGTCCAAGCATGCAACAATTGACAATTCTAAGCTTACATGTTGCATGCAACAGCAAGTGTGCAACACTCGTTCTTGATATGCACAATGCAGTTGCAGCTTCGCTGAAACATGCCTCTTCCCTTTGTATGTTGTACTACTTTACGAAATGGGACGTGTACACTTTGCATTTTATTGAAAACTTTAACCAGATTTTTATTTGTTTTTCGTCCTCTCAAATGTCCAACAGTCAGTCAAGCCGTCATTCAGTTTGTCAATCAGCATGCACACTATTTACCCCCCTCCTCTTTTTCATGCGCTTTTCATTTCTCTCTTTCCACTGCCAGTATGCAAAAGCAAAAGGGGGAGGGAGGGCTTATGCACTTTCCGACGAAGTTTGGCAAATTTTTCCTTGACATTTAAATTTCAAATTTTTCACTTTTCACTCTCTTTTGATGACAGCCTTCGCTCGGCACTTCTTGCACTTTGCCCACAAAATTTTCTATTTCATTTATGCTTTACTGCATATTTAATGAAATTTGGTATAACTTTGAAATTTTGTTTAATTGCCACACGAATGCATATCTCTATGCTTCGCAAGTGCAGTATTGGACAGGTCTAAGCTTCTGCAAGCCATTCATAAAAGTTCCTTGAAAGTACTGAAGTCGTCAAAGTGCATAATTTTTTTTTTTTAACTATTAATAAGCGTATTTGTAGGTAAAAATGAAAGTTTTCACCCGTTTTTTAACAGTGTTTGTGGTTAGTTAGTTGCGTTCGATTCGAGTGCTCGGCAGGAAGAACTTATGATTTTCAAATCGATTGAAAAATCGATTTTTTCATGTAGAAATATCCATTTGTCGATATTATTAACGAAATTTCTTTCGAAATAATTATCGATATTGGTCGATCTCGTTATCATTAGGTACGCATCGATTAAGGTATCGATGTTTCTCAATTTATTTATCGAAATTAATCAATGTAGTTATCGCCTGCTTTATTTCGATTTAATTATTGATATCTATCGACTATGATATTTTTATGGATTTTCATCTATTTTGCATTCATTGCGCTACACGTTTCATCTATACATATAATAAAATTGTAACAGGTCGATGTCTGTACATTATAGATATTAAAGAAAAATTAATGTGGGCGGTCTTTATTAGAGCACCACAAGCCAAATCAACCATTTTTAGAATTTTTGTCTGTCTGTCTGTCTGTCTTTATGTTTGTTCGCGCATCACTCGAAAACGAATGCATGGATTTAAATGCAGTTTTCACCGATGTATTGCTAGAGGTCTAACTTAAAATATAGGAGGAAAAAAATTAGAGAGTTTCCACCTGTGTTTAAAATTTCAATTTAGGTCAATTGATACGGTAAAGTGAATACTGCAATATGGCTGTCAAAAGAAAGAAATTTACAAAGGCTTACAGCTGAAAATATTTTTGTGGAAGGTTGCCACCTATTTGAAAACTTTAATTTAATTTAATTGATAGCATAAATTAAATATTGCAATATTGGCATCAAACTAAAGAGGCTAGGAAATTTTAATGCTGAAAATATTTTTAAGGGTTTTGCCAACTGATTGAAAAATTGTATACATTAAAATTTGTAAAATAAATGAAATATTGCAATACGAATATTAAACAAAAATGATTTGGAAGCTTACTTTTGAAAATATTCTTGAAGCGGGTAGCCACTTATTTGAAAACTTTAATTCAGTTAAATTTATAATATAAACTAAGTGTTGCCATATGGGTATCAAACGAGAGTATTTGAGAATAATAAAATTGCAACAGGCCGATATCTGTACATAATAGATGTTAAAGAAAAATTAATAGGGGGTTTATTAGATCAACAGAAGCCAAATCTAAAATTTCGGTATGTTTGTCTGTATGTTTGCAAGCGCATCACGCGCTTAAATGCAGCTTTCACCGATGTACATATTGCTAGAGCTCTAATTGAAAATATAGAATCCATTTTTTTTTTGTTTTAGTTTATCGTCGATCATTATTCCTAGGTATTTGAACGTATTAACTTTTTCCAGTGCGTCGTTGTTTATATTTAGAGTTAGCAACGCACCGTTCTCAAAATTTCGCCTTGATATAACCACAAACTTAATTTTTTTTTATTTCTGTTTGGAAGGGTTTTCGCTAAAAAAAATTTAAACTTTTCGTTGTTGCTGCCAAAAAAATTAAGAAATCTGAGACGTTACGTTTTACAATTTCATACAGTTCTCTTTACAATGCATTTCACTAAACTACTAAACGGCTGCATCGACTTGGTTCATATTTGGCAACACGTTGAAAATAAATATTCTGACCAAAAATTTACTCGGTATTTAGCTCGGGATATTCCTAAAATTCTTATACAGACTAAAACGTAAAAAACCAATATATCTCTAAAACCAATTACGCTGGTGAACTGAAACTTAGCACTGATGCATATATTACAAATGCATTAGGAAAGGGGGCATGGCTCCTTCCTTCCATACAAACTGAACTTCTCATATAGCTTAACTGATTACGCTAACGCCCTGAAATTCTACACAGCTACATATGTTATCAATACCGTAGTTATGGCGAAAAGTGGTAACTATTGGAAAGTCTGGCTCGATATACATTTACGTAAACGCGCAAGTATCATTCGATTGGGAACCATTTTCTCCTAGATTTCTAAATCCCATTGAACTATTGTAACTTTGTCTTTAATTTTCAGTAAGGTAAAATTT
>NW_016157418.1:145325-146179 GCF_001687245.7 Rhagoletis zephyria | reverse complement strand
TAAATCCCATTGAACTATTGTAACTTTGTCTTTGTCTTTTTCAGCAAGGTAAAATTTATGTGAAAATTTTGAAGAATTTTTTTTAATTTTTCACAAAGAATATAGCTTTGCTTTTACGAGTTTCGCTATAAACTGTCCTATCCTATTTGCATAAAATGATTGCTGTTTTCGTTGTTCGGAATAAACTCAAAAAACACTGAATAGAGTTCCGTCAGATTGTCGGAGGTTATCTTACATACATATATGGTCCAATTACATGCTACTAGAAAACTCGCTAGGTGGTGCTGGAGTAGAGTTATTTATAAAAATCGTATTTATTAACCGATTTCGTTCAAATTTTAAATGTGAGCTATGTACCTGTATGATGGAAAATTCTTTTGATAAAAATTTACCCGATTAGTGCCGCTGGAGTTAAGGTAGAAATTCATAACACGTATTCATTTTATGGTAAGCAATGGTTTTGCAGAAAATAAGCCCAATGGATGGCGCTGCAGCCGAAATGTATAGAAACCCCGTGTGGTTGGTCTGCTTTGACCCTATATTTAAGTTATACGAATTTAGTTTTCAGATGTCTAAATGTAGGATGGGGTTAAGTTTTTCTGACGCACGATCATGCGGTCTTGCATCTACCCAGACATCAGTTCATAAATTTTACCACGAATTGTAAAAGTGGTGAATTAACAAGGAAAGATCACCGTAGGTATATCAACTGCTTCATTTGAAAGATACTTAAGAGATCACACTACTCATTTAGCAATGTACCGGAAAACTTTTCATCCTATGGAACAGCGAGCATTCTTGGCCCTCCTATAACAGGAAACGCACTTCTGTGCTCTTGAGTTTCCCTATAAGAA
>NW_016157418.1:141387-145139 GCF_001687245.7 Rhagoletis zephyria | reverse complement strand
CTTCTGTGCTCTTGAGTTTCCCTATAAGAACTTTTATTGGCATACGCATCGCACCAATGTTGTAGTTGCAAGATCATACAAAAAGATTACGCGTGCCTGCCAGAGATCTCACAGGTGGAAATAAGGGATTGGTATTCCATATGGTATCACAGCGTTACTATTATTGGCCTATGTGTGAGGAGGATACTGCACCTTAGTGGTTTCAACTTAAATCAGAAATTTTGACTCTACAGACTAATTTTGTTTTTCAACGCTCTTTTGCATTGGCCAACGCAAAAGCTCTTATTAGGCGCCGCGAAGTANTATTTTAGGAAAATTGCAGTTTTACAAGGCACCTTTCTACCACACACACACACACACGCACACCTCCCACTTAAGCTAACAGCAACATTTGCACTAGTAGCTTTATTGGTTCAACTTTGAATGCCTTAAGAGCACATCAAACATGCAACTACCGCTTGGCAAGCAGTTCAAAGCTGTGGAAAATCGAGACTACTGTATGTAAAATTTAGACTTGTTTATGAAATACCAAAAATCCGGACATTTTTAGTTGCAAGTCAAATATTGATGCAAGTGCTGTTGCAAAACAGTGACTTTTCCTGCCTGTTTGTCGACTTTATTGGTTTATCTGTGCACACCGGCTTAAAAGTCATTCATATTGACTGTAAAGCACAACAGCACAAGCACGCACGCACGCACGCACGCACGCAAGGCTGAAGCAGAAATAGAAGTATGCATGAATCGATATTTATGTGAATTTGCATTTGCGTTTTTTTCTTTTTGCCTGCTCTACTAAGCGCTGCTGTCACTAGTTGTTGAATTTTTCCATAGACAACACAGCCGACGGTGGAGGAGGAGAGACAAAATCAAAAGCAAATGCACAAAAGTGTAAACAATTGTTGTTTTTTGTATGCTGTCAGTGCATGTATGTGTGTGGCAAGCACACTTGTCACACATATCAATGGCGATGCAAAAGAGCAAACCTACTGGCTAAGCACAAATGCCACTCTGGTGCTGACGAATCGACCGACCAC
Source organism: Rhagoletis zephyria (assembly GCF_001687245.7). Lineage (NCBI taxonomy): Eukaryota > Metazoa > Arthropoda > Insecta > Diptera > Tephritidae > Rhagoletis > Rhagoletis zephyria. The sequence continues at coordinate 144,105 of NW_016157418.1, read as the reverse complement.
CGGCCGACGTCAGACCAACTGCCAATATAAAGCACTACCCAACACTGTCCAAGCATGCAACAATTGACAATTCTAAGCTTACATGTTGCATGCAACAGCAAGTGTGCAACACTCGTTCTTGATATGCACAATGCAGTTGCAGCTTCGCTGAAACATGCCTCTTCCCTTTGTATGTTGTACTACTTTACGAAATGGGACGTGTACACTTTGCATTTTATTGAAAACTTTAACCAGATTTTTATTTGTTTTTCGTCCTCTCAAATGTCCAACAGTCAGTCAAGCCGTCATTCAGTTTGTCAATCAGCATGCACACTATTTACCCCCCTCCTCTTTTTCATGCGCTTTTCATTTCTCTCTTTCCACTGCCAGTATGCAAAAGCAAAAGGGGGAGGGAGGGCTTATGCACTTTCCGACGAAGTTTGGCAAATTTTTCCTTGACATTTAAATTTCAAATTTTTCACTTTTCACTCTCTTTTGATGACAGCCTTCGCTCGGCACTTCTTGCACTTTGCCCACAAAATTTTCTATTTCATTTATGCTTTACTGCATATTTAATGAAATTTGGTATAACTTTGAAATTTTGTTTAATTGCCACACGAATGCATATCTCTATGCTTCGCAAGTGCAGTATTGGACAGGTCTAAGCTTCTGCAAGCCATTCATAAAAGTTCCTTGAAAGTACTGAAGTCGTCAAAGTGCATAATTTTTTTTTTTTAACTATTAATAAGCGTATTTGTAGGTAAAAATGAAAGNGATTAGGCGCCGCGAAGTAAGCGGGCATTGGCTAGTTACTAATAAAAATGTGTGTGAATTTAAAGACATTTAATGCAAATCGATATATTTGTGCCTTGAAACGCGCTTTTCATAAAAATCATTTTCCATTCGGAGGCTGCTCCAAATTGTAGGTTCCTCCATTTGTGTTATACTTAACAAAAGTATAAGTACCAAAATATTATTGTTAGTATTATTTATGAACATATGATTAATCTAAATGCATATGTACATACAAATTGTTATCGCTATAATTGGCATCTATATATATGTAAATTTAGAACAAAAATCTTATCCTATGACTGATAAAGAGGAATTCTAAAAAATGGTTAGTAGGGCAACCCAAAATATGTTCGGGCATGTTAGCAACACGCTGATGAAATGCTTAAATGTTTTTCCAAAAAATATAAAGTTTGAGTTATACATATTTCTTAGAGCATATTTTGCAATAAATGCATAATTTCGGATACTCTGCGTTGCGTTGTTAAAAAATTTCTGAAATAATAACAGTATAGTAACATTGTGACGAAAATGAAATAAATATCGAAGTGCACGTTCTCATCGTGTTTATATAAAGTTTTTTTATGTGTGAGAAAGATAATACTATTTACATGTTTCGCTCTTGACAGATAAGTTGCACACCATTGCGCCTCCTAGGAGAACTCCCATGTTAAATGCGACAGCAGAAAGCATGGATGATAGATTTGATCAGTTTATTTATGTATACAAGAGCAAGTAGCCAAGCTAAGCAATAATTTCTGTGCAAATTCTGGTACTACAATATTCGGAACACGAAATTCCGCTTAGCAAAATTCTGCTTCTCAAAATTCTGATTTTTGAAAATTCTGCTTTTTGACAATTCTGCTTTTCAAAATACTGAATTACAAAATTCTGAAGTGCGCACTTTTTAAAGTAATGACATGTCCTATTTAACATTGTTTACATTATATTTTAAAACAGAATTTTGATTTTCAGTATTTTTAATTAGTTTGAAAAAAACGTTTATTACTGGAAATAATCATAACACGAAATATATATTCTTCTGAGTTTTGAGCAGTGCATGACAGCATGCATCGGAGACAGAAACCTTTTTCAGAACGTAAAACCGTGGCGAAGGGTGGCATCGCCGCAAAAAGTAGTTGTTGTAGGAAGCAATTCCCAGTTTCTATAACCTTGTATTGAATTTACAAGAACTTATTTTTGAAAAATCTCAAATTTCCAGAAAGGGTAGCAAGAAATTAAAATGAAGCAGCTTATAAAAACTATTAAAAACGAAATTACTTATGTAAGTCGGAAGATGGAATTTGGACGGATCAAACCAAAAATTTAATATTTCTCGTGGTGAATACAAACATCAGAATTTTACTTAGCTCTGGGGCTGGTTAAATTTTNTTTCACCCGTTTTTTAACAGTGTTTGTGGTTAGTTAGTTGCGTTCGATTCGAGTGCTCGGCAGGAAGAACTTATGATTTTCAAATCGATTGAAAAATCGATTTTTTCATGTAGAAATATCCATTTGTCGATATTATTAACGAAATTTCTTTCGAAATAATTATCGATATTGGTCGATCTCGTTATCATTAGGTACGCATCGATTAAGGTATCGATGTTTCTCAATTTATTTATCGAAATTAATCAATGTAGTTATCGCCTGCTTTATTTCGATTTAATTATTGATATCTATCGACTATGATATTTTTATGGATTTTCATCTATTTTGCATTCATTGCGCTACACGTTTCATCTATACATATAATAAAATTGTAACAGGTCGATGTCTGTACATTATAGATATTAAAGAAAAATTAATGTGGGCGGTCTTTATTAGAGCACCACAAGCCAAATCAACCATTTTTAGAATTTTTGTCTGTCTGTCTGTCTGTCTTTATGTTTGTTCGCGCATCACTCGAAAACGAATGCATGGATTTAAATGCAGTTTTCACCGATG
>NW_016157418.1:96875-139816 GCF_001687245.7 Rhagoletis zephyria | reverse complement strand
GCCGCTGGAGTTAAGGTTGAAATTCATAACACGTATTTATTTTATGGTAAGCAATGGTTTGCAGAAAATGAACCCAATGGATGGCGCTGCAGACGAAATGTATAGAAACCCCGTGTGGTTGGTCTGCTTTGACCCTATATTTAAGTTATACGAATTTAGTTTTCAGATGTCTAAATGTAGGATGGGGTTAAGTTTTTCTGACGCACGATCATGCGGTCTTGCATCTACCCAGACATCAGTTCATAAATTTTACCACGAATTGTAAAAGTGGTGAATTAACAAGGAAAGACCACCGTAGGTATATCAATTGCTTCATTTGAAAGATACTTAAGAGATCACACAACTCATTTAGCAATGTACCGGAAAACTTTTCATCCTGTGGAACAGCGAGCATTCTTGGCCCTCCTATAACAGGAAACGCACTTCTGTGCTCTTGAGTTTCCCTATAAGAACTTTTATTGGCATACGCATCGCACCAATGTTGTAGTTGCAAGATCATACAAAAAGATTACGCGTGCCTGCCAGAGATCTCACAGGTGGAAATAAGGGATTGGTATTCCATATGGTATCACAGCGTTACTATTATTGGCCTATGTGTGAGGAGGATACTGCACCTTAGTGGTTTCAACTTAAATCAGAAATTTTGACTCTACAGACTAATTTTGTTTTTCAACGCTCTTTTGCATTGGCCAACGCAAAAGCTCTGATTAGGCGCCGCGAAGTAAGCGGGCATTGGCTAGTTACTAATAAAAATGTGTGTGAATTTAAAGACATTTAATGCAAATCGATATATTTGTGCCTTGAAACGCGCTTTTCATAAAAATCATTTTCCATTCGGAGGCTGCTCCAAATTGTAGGTTCCTCCATTTGTGTTATACTTAACAAAAGTATAAGTACCAAAATATTATTGTTAGTATTATTTATGAACATATGATTAATCTAAATGCATATGTACATACAAATTGTTATCGCTATAATTGGCATCTATATATATGTAAATTTAGAACAAAAATCTTATCCTATGACTGATAAAGAGGAATTCTAAAAAATGGTTAGTAGGGCAACCCAAAATATGTTCGGGCATGTTAGCAACACGCTGATGAAATGCTTAAATGTTTTTCCAAAAAATATAAAGTTTGAGTTATACATATTTCTTAGAGCATATTTTGCAATAAATGCATAATTTCGGATACTCTGCGTTGCGTTGTTAAAAAATTTCTGAAATAATAACAGTATAGTAACATTGTGACGAAAATGAAATAAATATCGAAGTGCACGTTCTCATCGTGTTTATATAAAGTTTTTTTATGTGTGAGAAAGATAATACTATTTACATGTTTCGCTCTTGACAGATAAGTTGCACACCATTGCGCCTCCTAGGAGAACTCCCATGTTAAATGCGACAGCAGAAAGCATGGATGATAGATTTGATCAGTTTATTTATGTATACAAGAGCAAGTAGCCAAGCTAAGCAATAATTTCTGTGCAAATTCTGGTACTACAATATTCGGAACACGAAATTCCGCTTAGCAAAATTCTGCTTCTCAAAATTCTGATTTTTGAAAATTCTGCTTTTTGACAATTCTGCTTTTCAAAATACTGAATTACAAAATTCTGAAGTGCGCACTTTTTAAAGTAATGACATGTCCTATTTAACATTGTTTACATTATATTTTAAAACAGAATTTTGATTTTCAGTATTTTTAATTAGTTTGAAAAAAACGTTTATTACTGGAAATAATCATAACACGAAATATATATTCTTCTGAGTTTTGAGCAGTGCATGACAGCATGCATCGGAGACAGAAACCTTTTTCAGAACGTAAAACCGTGGCGAAGGGTGGCATCGCCGCAAAAAGTAGTTGTTGTAGGAAGCAATTCCCAGTTTCTATAACCTTGTATTGAATTTACAAGAACTTATTTTTGAAAAATCTCAAATTTCCAGAAAGGGTAGCAAGAAATTAAAATGAAGCAGCTTATAAAAACTATTAAAAACGAAATTACTTATGTAAGTCGGAAGATGGAATTTGGACGGATCAAACCAAAAATTTAATATTTCTCGTGGTGAATACAAACATCAGAATTTTACTTAGCTCTGGGGCTGGTTAAATTTTGAAAGCTTCTAAATATATATGTATATACATACATAATAGGTTTGTTCCACTCTCTACTTGTAGAAAAACTCGATCAAAGTTCAAACTGTGAGCGTATATTAAAGAAACTCTAAAACTTAATTGTGGAACGCGTATGTATGTATGTGCAACTCGAAGTGACTTCGAGTAGCTTGTGGAGCAAACCTAACATTGTTTGGCGGTAATAAAGAGTCAAAATCAAAATGAAAGCTGAAAAAAGCATAAAAACGTGTACGTTACTTGCAAGTTATAAAGTAGATATCAATTTTAACAATTTCCGCAAACACAAAAATAACCCTGCAGGAAATGTATCTAACTATATGCTAACTTTAAATTGATTAGAGAGGAGCTAAAATTCACCCATTATCTGTATATTTTCTTTGACGAAATCTAACTATATTTCTATGGCGATGGCCGCGAAATAGTCAAGGGTGGTTTACCTCTGCATTAGATGTACTCAAGGGTGGTTACCTCTGCATTTGATGTAACTAACTTCTAAGTAGCTACTTTTGGACATAAAATAGCAATATTTATTTTAATACATTTCGCATTTTTTTTTTCATATTCTGCTGTAGGTCCCATATTCGAACTCCGTCAGACATAACTTCAAAATGATAATATGAAATTTCGATCTTCCTTTTATTTGTCCTCAATTCGAAAAAGTATTTACGAAGTGCAGGATATTTAAATAGAAACGCGTATAAAGAAAACAATCTCCTTCATTACTCCTGCATTACTTGTCAACTAGTTCTAAGTTAGCTTTTTGTAGCTAACCACAAGTTATATATTTTATAGAAATCCCGCAAAAAAGCTAACTACAAGTGGGTTATTTTTTATCAATTGATAATTTTTTTCTGCAGGGAAAGCATTCGCACGAGCGTTTGTTTGGTTTTTCAATTGTCAAAATTTTACTTTGCATTTGGCACAGCAAAATTCAATTTATTCATACACCATAGTACATTTTTCCAACCCGTCTCACCACGGAGAAAAAGTTACCGATTCGCACACAGCCAAAGATGCGAATATGGTAAATTTTGTCAGATTTTATCTACCACAAAAGCAGATTTTTGAAAGACGAAAGTGCGAAAAGCTGAGTTTTGTGAGACAGAATTTCAAAATGCGGAACTTTCAAAAGCAGAATTTTGAAAAAGAAGAATTAGAAAAAGCAGAATTAAAAATATACAGAATTTTGATGGAGCAAAATTTTTTGACATTTTGCAGAATTTTGCGATATAGGATTTTGTAATACAGCGTAACGAGACGCTCCCATCCATATATATGTATTAGGCATATTTATATATACTAGTGTTCGCCCAGCGGTTGAAATTCAACCGATAAAACTAAGGATAGTTTATGTAAGTTGAATGAGCTAAAATAACATTAGTTGGAATGGGTTAACTGGAGGGGAGTTTAGCTTAGTACTTGGCATAACATAACATAACCATNGTGTGTCTATATACAAATGTACTGGACAAACTTCGTTTGTCTAGTTAGAGATAGGAATTGTTTTGAGTTTTCTATAAATAAAGGCTCCGCGCAATCGGAGCGTCAGTGTCCTTTTNGGAGCAAAATTTTTTGACATTTTGCAGAATTTTGCGATATAGGATTTTGTAATACAGCGTAACGAGACGCTCCCATCCATATATATGTATTAGGCATATTTATATATACTAGTGTTCGCCCAGCGGTTGAAATTCAACCGATANTTACAGTGACTACAGTGTTATTACTTTTCACACACACACATTTATTGGCATATTTTAAGTAAGCGCTTAAAACAAGTTTTTAGGGGCATATTTTTCGTTGGCCTAATAATTAGAAATTAAATATAAGGCAATCGAAATATTATTGTTTCGGTGTGCGGTGGCCTGCAGCAGCGAAAGCTGGAAAAATCGAAAAATTATTGGCAGAGATTAACAAGAATGGTTAATATTTGGATTTAACAAATTCACATGAATAAAACTAGTCACTAAAATAGATTTTGGCGTTTTATGCGATATGTAGCATCGCTAAATATTTGTGGCTTAAAAAAATATGCGCAACATTTCAGTGTTTATGCTTTCTTCTTTCAAGCGCCGTTTCTCGGATAATTCTTTTTGATCGAGCGATACATAATAAAATAGTCATAAAATTCGTTCTGAAAGATGCACAATTGAAAGAGAAATAAATCTTATAAATGGTCGAATTGTCATCTGTGGCCGATTTAAATGTGTTATCTGAGTCTTAGGGTCGTTTTCACCATCTCTGGTTAACACTAATGCCCAGTTATACACCATTGCCGATGTTACCGGCACAATGTTATAGGTATGCATGAAGACAGTTGGTGAAACCAACTTTCAGTTGACTGAAAAGTCAGCGTATATAATTCTAAATAAGATTACAATCAACGCTTCCACTGTGTTGATGTACTTTTGTCTATATCTGGACTCCAAACTTCTATGGAGATCTCATAATGATGTGACCACATCAAAAGCTACAAAAACATGGTGGTGCAATCGTCCAGCAGGCAAGTCTTCTAGGTGTAGCCGAGATCCTGAGACCAATGTACACTAGGGTGCCCATCGAAAATGCTTCTGTTTTTTTGGAAATTTCAAGACCCTACCCCCTAATTTTATTCGTTTTCATGAGAAATATTTTTGTGTGTTTTTATAGATTTTTTAAAGGTCATTTAGAGGTCGCGACTTGTCATTAACAAAACCTGAACGTAGCATAAAAGTTATTTCAGAATAAACGGACACAAAACGAACCTAGCTGGGTAGAATTCTTCCCAAAAGTCAAAGGAGGGTTAATAGGAAGAAGAAAACAGCGGTGACAAAGCACTATAGAACTTCGAATGTCAAAAGCTATAATGAGAAAATTCAGACTAATAGCTCGGTTATGCATACTTGGTATTGCATAAGAATTGTCACATAATTAATCTGCTAAATGAGCTTTGCGTGTTAGTGGTTACCCAACGCACAGCATTACAGATGTAGAAGTCAGCGTTAAAATGACATTCTATGCAGACTGCAGAAGTTTACGTAAAAAAGTTTTGCCACCTGATAAAAAAATTTAATTCAAATTACTACATGTAAAAGGGCTGCCACCTGATTTTATAATTAAATTCAATTTGAATTAAGGGTATTAGATAATTTCTTTATGTCAGACGAAAAAGGTTTACCCGCGGTTTTGATTTAAAAATAAATTGACCAGGACTGTCATCTGTTTGAAAAGTCGTATTAAATTAAATTATATTATATATTGAAATATTTGCGTCAAACAAAGGAGTATCAAAAAATATTTAGTTTGAGCATTTACAACAATTAAAGACGGTTTCCACCTGTTTAGAAAATTAAACTCAAATTATTTAATAAGTCAAATGAATTATTAAAGTATGAGTATAATTTGACATGAGTTAAAAATGCTTTTTTCTGAACTTTATTTAAGAGGGTTGCCATATGTTTTGGAAATTTAATTCAGCTTGAATTAAGGGAATTAGATAAACAATTTAAATATGTATCGCAATATGTGTGTCAGTCGAAATAGTTTAACAAGGTTTTGGTTTAAAATATTTTGAATAGGGTTGCCACCTATTGTAAATTAGAATTTAATTAAAGTATGCATAAGTTAAATGAAATATTATAATATGACGTGAAAAGAAGGCGGTAAGATATGCTTAGTTTGAATATTAAGAATATTAAAGAAGAAGAAAAGAAGAAGAAGAAACTCAAATTATTTAATAAGTTAAAGCAATTATTAAAACTATGGGTATCAAATGAAATGGGTTTAAGCAGGCTTTATTTCTGAACCGTATTAAGGAGCGTTGTCACGTATTTAAAAAATCAAATTTAACTTAATTCATCAGGCACACTAAATAAGTAGGTATTAAAATATCAGGCGCAAGAGATTTGTTAATTTTATAACTATATTTTAGGAGGGTTGCCAGCTGTTTCCGAATTCTTAGCTAACTAGCACATCTTAGCACACTTGAGTCACTCAAACTGGGCAGCAAGAGATACTCATTGAGCCGGAGTTTAATTATAGGAAACATGGTAAGCTTTCAGTGGTAAGGGAAATCTTTAAGGATTTCAAATATTGTTGTTACTCTCTCTATGCACCTAAAGGTCAGTCCACAGTCACAAATTCCCTTTATGAAAAGGAAATGAATCCGTTACTTATAATGAAAATGACTGAAATTATGGGTTTGGCGGAATCCGAATATGCGCTCAAAGTGCCGAAGGTACAAGCAATTATCAATGCCACACACACAACAGGTGTCTTTGATTTGCTGCTAGTAGAACAGTTAAACCATGAAGCCCTTCTCGCCTTGGCTCACATCTATAAAGTACCTGCCGTCAGCTCTGCCACATAAATATGCGCAACAAAACTACATGAGACAGATGGTTGGCATAATTTCGCCTTGGTCGTATGTCCCTTCTGGGTTTTTACCACTAACTGAGCACATGAACTTTTGGGAACGCTGCTATAATGCCTACTATTCACTGCGCATGGATCTACAACGTGAATTTGATTACTTCCCAAAAGTAGATGCGCTGTGGAGAAATACTTTGGATATGTTTGTGCCAAGCAAAGAATTTTAAATCCTATTTTTTAAACACTGAAATTACTCTTTAATGAAAGCTAATTATTCTTTGTGTTCAACATATTTATTCCCCTGTTAAATTCTCCAAAGCTTCAGCGATGGAGAAAAATCTCTCTACCATATTCATCAATAGCTACACACCCTTAGCGCCGCACTGTGTTGCGGCTAGTGGAAAAGTAACTTTTTTCCGATTATTTTTTTCAGTGTTTTTAATGATGCAATTTTATCACAGACATTCCAAGTAAACAAAAAACACATAAAGCTTATTTTTATGTTGGCCCGTTGATTTTTAATTGATTTTAGAAGTCAAATATACAAAATTTTCACGAAAAGAAGGGATTTCAGGGCTGTATTCAAAATGATCTCATTTGATTTTGGTGACAGATATTTTGATTCGGAAAAAAAATCTGCCTTCGGACAAGTATCTTCTGTAAAAAAAAGGAATGTTGTTTGAGACATTTTCATATGCACCTTTTTTAGAGCGAAAACCCGACTAAAGGTCCATTTTTCCTTTAAATTTGGGTTAGGTAAGCAATATCTAAAAAGTCCCAGAGAGTCCCAGTTCCAAACCACTACAGAAATGTTACATAATTTGTTTTCAACGAACTGTGAAAAAATCAGCTGCCCATACCTGCCCTCCTGGGAGTTATAGCGATTTTAGTATATCACTCTCAGTATTTATTCCATAGAAATAGAACGGAAATTCTCGGAATCACTTATTGAATAATTTAATCATATTGGTTTTCGGGTGACTTTCCGTCATCCCACGTCAAATTTTTATTATTTTCAGACCGGTTTCGGCTAATCGCCATCTTCAGTGTTTTCTTTTTNCTCCTTATTTGCTTTTTTTAAAGTCTCCATTACCCTCTTAATTTCTTTCTCATTGCTAGCTACTAATTCCTTGATTTCCCTATTATGATTGTTTATTAGGCTTTCGAATTCCGTTTTCTGTTCGCATATATTTATTTTGTTGCTTTCCGCTATTGATATCATTTGTTTGAGCGCATAATCAACATTCGATATGTATGTAACACAGTCATCACACATGAATCTCAAGTAGGGGCAATTTACTAAACCTTGCAAACAGTAGTCATCTATAGATGCACACGCTTTGGTTTTGTGATAGACTCTACCACACACACCCGCACAGTGCAATCCAGTTTTATCTCTTATGCCTTTTCGGCACTTGTGACACTCTTCCATTATTCACTCAGCCACCGCGCTTTTGTTTACCGTTTTGTTTATTTTGTGCAAAAGAAAGTGGAATTAGAAAAATTATTATTTAGAGTTCAACTCTTGAATTCAATATTTTTCACTTGTTTAAAAATATCTCATTACTGGTATAGAGTCACTATCTCGTAAAACCATCAGCCGAGTTTATACATGAATATAAGTTTGAAATATCTCGATTTATAAAAAATTATTGCAGAGCAATCAAATGCACGTCTATTCACGTTGACTTCTCTCTATCTGCTTGGAGATGTAGCTTATTGGGCTGCGAGTTAACCGATTACTTAAAAGCTAGAAATTGCATATTGCTCTTCAGGCCGTTATCTACAAAGACTCCACTTTACTCATATGAAAAATTAATCTTTCCTAAGTCTGAATACTCTGATGATTTATGTAATTGTACCTCAGTTTAACTACAAAAACTCTACTAGGCTGTTTTTTGTCAATGCTGTGAGAGTGTGGAACTCTATTCCTGCCACTATTAGGAGCAAAATCAACAAAAGCAACTACNATGGTTTATAGCAAGCTTGATTCTATTTAGGTCATCTCATAAAATTGATACCTTATTCAATCATATTACGCGTTATGTTTATGGACTACGAAAGTTTGACCACATATTTTATTTATTTATTTATTTATTTATTGACAGTCTTTAAGACCTATAAAAAATCTTGTCAATTACATTATAAACTTATTTAATTTAATTGATTGCTCTTCTACTAATACTATACATTAACATTTTTCTTATTNATTTTAAATTTGTTTGTTTTTCCTTTTGGATTTGTTTTGTTTTTTTTTAATATCTCTATCTAAAATTATATATTAGCACACCCTAATGTACGTGTTTTTATCACACACGGAGGACTCTTTGGCACACAGGAATCTATATATCATGGAGTGCCAGTTTTGGGTATGCCTTTCTTTTCCGATCAGGTAAGTTGGAAAACAATTCTGGTTACCGATCTTTTCGTTTGAATATGCAAATGTTCTGCATAAATTAGTGAATTTTTATCGACATATCGATTTTGTTGTTAGCAATTTATTGACATTTCTTTTTGTTGGCATATTTATCGATATTTTTGTATCGGCATATATAAGCAATGGCACCGACTGATTTTACCGATGTGCCTATCGATTTTATAATCGTTTTATATATTACACAATCTATCGATAACTTTATCGGAATGGTATTTGATATCGTTACAGCTATTACTATTTTCTCAGAAAATATTGGTACATATTTGTATACATTTTTATCGATAAACATATTGTAAATATATTGTATCGATATTAATTTAGATAATGCTATGCATGTGCCAATTTTTATTATCGATATCAAAAACAATACCTGTTGATAACGGTTATTCATCGTATTCGTATTTGTTTCTCAGCTCGTATTGCCAAAGACGGTTTAAACAAGCTCAGTAGTTCAGATTTTTCCTACTGGGCATTAGTTAAAGTAAATATTTTGTTGCCAAACAAACACAGCATTCACTAATTGGCGTTTTGCAAAATTTATTAAAGTTTATATTACTTTATTTCATATAAATGCATATACTTGCTTTCTGGGGAACCTCTTGATTGATATGCACACAAAAGTAGCTAAATTCTTGAAGCGAAGAGAAATTTGAAGCAAATCCAAATTTTGAACTCTTCTGAAGAAAAGTAATGAATTGAAACTAAATGGAAAAAGTTAACTATTTCTCAAACATCGATTTGCAATTAAATTGAGTTCTTGAAAGGAAACTAGAAAATTAAAAAATAAATGGATACCTCTATATGTATGTATGTATGTATGTATGTATGTATGTATTGTATACCAAAAGCCACCGATATGAAGTGTTTGCATTACTTTCTAAAACTAAGTTTTGAGGCGACTTTTTATTTGCGTTGAGTGGAATTATTAGCAGCGGATAAAGGCTCGTCAGCTCGCTTTGTCGTAAATAATTTATTTACTCACCAATAATTTCACAAACCATGAATACCAGGCATAGTACGCTTGCTATTATCAATTTTTTCCGAGCCTTAATATCTATGCCTTCTGTGCGTTGACGATGGCAGTGGTCGCGCACTGAAATGATATTAGAAAACAGAGAAAGAATAAACATAAATACTTTCGAAAGTAATTATAAAAATTTAGGTGGCCAAATAGAAAATATTATAGAGTTGTTTCTCGACGAACAAATAAATTATTTTTTTTTTTTTGTTCCAAGGTGTAGTGAGCCATTGGTGAACTTGGGCCCTTAATGAGCTATCCCTTTGTTTAATTCTTCTTTAATAAGCCCCAGGTGTTGGATAATAATTCTTTAAAAGGACCTTGTAGATATATAATACCAGAAACCAGCCAAGTATATTGCGGACTGGCACACATAAGGACAAAGTTGCATAACGGGATAATTGCGATAAAGGATACTTAGCCACAAACTTCATAAAATTCATTCTCAATCATATATATAAATACCCTTATACCAGCAGCAAGAGTGTGCAAATTTATGAGTTTTGAGTTATTGGGTTGACTTGATTAACCTTTGGATATAAAAGTGGAGTTAAGTCTCGTAAAAAAAAAACCTTCCAACTTGATTTCCCAAAATTTTCATTTTTACACATTCATTTTTCTGGCATACGGGGGCGCCGATATGTATGTACACTAGGTCGGAATTACAAGTCTTGCACCCCTAGAATTCTTTTATGCCGAAAAATATATACCCCCTTTTTATTTTGAATCCAAAAAATATTTAGAGAGTGCTCAAAGCGCTCAAAGTTTTCCATGGAATTTATATGGTCAAAAATTAATTTTCGTAGAGATGAAATAGAATACTTAAAAATCAATATATTTCGATCGGAAAACTCTGGTGCTCTTCAGTAGACTACCAATAACAATACCCAATTGTTTATTTTACAATTTTTCATTAATAAAAAAATTGTTGATAGGTTCTCCAAAACCCATATAAAATGTACTGGGGGACTAGTAAAAAATCGTTAGTATTAAAAAATTATAAACCAAAAAAATTGGGCATTATGAATGAAAGTCTCCTGAAGAAGTGTTTTCGGATCAAAAAATATTGAATTTCAAGAATTCTATACCATATCTACGAAAATTTGTTTTTCCCCATATAAAATATCTTTGAGCGGTTTGACCGACCTCTAAATATATTTCTATTTCAAAATAAAAACAAACAGGGTTATATTTTTCCCTACATATATATATATATATATATTTTTACAGCTGTAGTACATGTCCGCGGATATCTTGGGGGTTGCGGAAGGGGGTTTTGCCCGATGTACGACGCACCGTTCCTTTCAACTCTCTACCCACGGCCTGAAGGGCTATAGTTGGCCCCTTTCTGCACTCTTCGCCGGCCACCAGCATTTCTGAGAAAGACCGTGCGATCCACAAGTGTGTACCGGCACTCACCGATAGTCAGAACACTGTGAGGAGTCACACAAGTTCATCTAGCAACTGCCATCGATACTCTCGCCGTTGCATGGAGCCGCCAAACGATCTACAATTATCGTTTCTCACGGATATTCTCGCATTATTCTGATTGGACGGTCATTCAAAGGAGCCACCATTCTTATTTTTTCCGAAGTAAAATATTCGAGTGTAATCCTATATGGAAAACATTTATGGAAGTCTTAAGTTGAACAAGTCCAGCATTCTGGCAATTTAAAAAGTTAGTCTTAATTAGCTTCGACAATGTTCTTATCCAAAATCAAAGGACGAGCACAGTGTGCTGTACGGGAGCTTTTTCTACAACAACGAGGTCTGCTTTCTATGCAGCTCAAAACCTGCTGTCACTTACTATCATATTTTGTCCACAAAAAGGCTCTTGAGGCTGTGCATTTAGGCTTGAAAGAAAATAGCACCGGTATGCTATAGAGTGGAATGAGACGGAAATGGCTGAAGGCTGAGATCTACACGTTAATGTTAAACAGTTATCACAACGTTGAGTTCCCTGAGGCTGACTGCTGGTTTAACTCCTATACCGGGGTTTACACAATGCAGAGCCATTTACTGATGGCACAGTATCAACATCTGCAGTCTATATTGAAGGTTACTCCGCTCTCTTGGGAAATATTCCTCGGTATTTAAGTTGAAGTATTTACAACCCCCAAGCCCATGGGCTACGTAGAGGTAAATTGGTGGAGGGGTAGAAGTATATGTGCCTGGCTGAATTACGCAGGAAAATATAACAAATTTGCTTTACTTTGGGTGTCAGGTCACAGGGAAGTACTTGGTAATAAGAAAGACATCTGACTATTTGGCTCGCGCTTTCGCCCATCGAAGCCACGGTTAGAAGCTGATTGAATGTTTGACTCAGCAATGCCTGAGAGGCTTCAAAGGGCTGCCGGTGGGCAAAATTCATATTTCCCTCAATATCAAAAGTAAATAGTGATCGGCCTACAAGAGAAATCCCTTTCCCTTCCTGCCTGAAAGATGATGATGATGATGATGCTTCTGCCGCGCCTTTGCAAGGATTCTGGTATGAGACTTTTGGCAACGACGTGCTTAGAGATGAATACCTCACTTCTTTAACACTCAACGCACTTCTATGATTTATTCTCAGATCATTTAGATTTAAAACAGATGCATTCAGTAGTTGAAATACCCTTTTTTTATTTCCATTTCACGCCTCCTTTTCAACTAATTTTTGAATAACAAGAAAATCTTAACATAATAAATTTTTTACAAATGATTTACATCTTCATAACTCTAAAGAAAGGTCACTAGCTTACAAAAAGATTTAATTTCTTTAAAACATAAGGCCGTAACCCATTCGAGCTCTATCATTCTTTCAACTTATTTGTTTTTAATATGCATAAATTTTACAAAAATCGTGCAAGGTATGCAACTTTAAAAGCATTTTCCATAACGACTTTTCAATATTCAAAATGAATTATAACACCAAAGACACCAGCAACAATTGCAACAGAGGTAAGTGCAGCAGAAGTAGTGGCAGCAGCGACGGCAGAGGAGCGAACACCATATGCAAATAATAACCCGCCAAGGCAGCGGAAAGCGCCAATGAACAGCAGCAAAAGCGCATTGCTCATACGCACTGTTGAACTAGCAGAAGAGTGCTCGGCTGTATGGTGTATATGTATGTAGGTATGCACATTAGACTGTACCACCTTAAAAGCAAACAAAACAAGTACGTCGTACTTCGAAAATTGTTATTTTTTTGGCGTAGGACGTTTTTCGGCAATACATTTTCTTTTTTGTTTTTTTTTTTTTTTTAAATAGTTCTGCTGGAATAATCAAAATACGTCCTTAGCAAAATTTTGATGATATTTGGAGAAATATAATCTACTGACATTAGGGTGGTTAGGTTAGGTTAAGTTGTTAAGAACTCACATCGAGACAAAAACTTCGATATATTATATATGCTGAAGATATGACGAAAAAACTTGTAAAAAAATTAGAAAAATCGACAAACAAATTTAAATTGTCGTAAATCGTAATACTTCCTTAGCAAAAGTTTCATGAGTTTTATTTTATTGGCATTAGGGTGGAACGTTACGGTGGTAAAACTGAGATCTGGTGTGTAAATACTAAGTAGAACGGGGTACTTTCGGTCAATGAAATTTGGAACAAACAAACATTGTCTGGTTTAGACAAGAACATCGATATATTACACCGTGCGAAAAAGACAAAAAAAAATCAAAACACACAAAACAATCAATATACTCACGAAACTCTGGGCCAAATAAAGAAAAAAATATGATTTAACAAACAAAAAAAAATTTAAAAAATTCCGTAGAATTAAAAAAAAAATTAACGTATGTTGGTTTAAAAACGGGAATAAGTATTGCAAATGTGAATTTAATTAAAATATTTTTTTAAGCTAACAAAGTTAGAAGGACGAAATTCGAGGATTTTGTCGTGTGTATGTTAGTCCTTAATACATAATTTTTACGAAAATAGGTATGTATTGCAAATTTTCAAAGCTGTTGAAGGACATAGTTTTAAAATTAAATTTTTCATGCCCATCCGTCCTTATACACCAAAAAATGTAATACTTTTTAATTCTACAGGATTTCCTCTTTTTTTATACCCACAGTGTTATTCTACATTTCCCTGAATTTTTAAATTCATCATATTTTTTTTAATTTCTAAGTCCTTTAAAAAAAAAATCTGTCTTCAGAGTGAAAAACTAAAAACGCAGTTTTACTATATTTAGCACATAGTTTCGCGAATATATCGATCACTAACCGCCAAAAAAATGTAAGCGGTTTTTTTTCGTTTTTTTTTTGATGCAGAAATACTTTTGGTTGCTCTATGGACATTTCTGCAACAAAAAGAAACTTTCGCTTACATCGTTTTGGCGGTTAGCGCTCGATATACTTAAATTTTTATTTTTTTTTTTTATTTATTATCGCATGGCGTTATACTTCAGCAACCGACTGGCTGTAAATGCCGAAGANTTTAGTTGTTTGTGTGTGTGTGTGTGTGTGTGTGTGTGTGTGTGTGTGTGTGTGNGAAATTCGAGGATTTTGTCGTGTGTATGTTAGTCCTTAATACATAATTTTTACGAAAATAGGTATGTATTGCAAATTTTCAAAGCTGTTGAAGGACATAGTTTTAAAATTAAATTTTTCATGCCCATCCGTCCTTATACACCAAAAAATGTAATACTTTTTAATTCTACAGGATTTCCTCTTTTTTTATACCCACAGTGTTATTCTACATTTCCCTGAATTTTTAAATTCATCATATTTTTTTTAATTTCTAAGTCCTTTAAAAAAAAAATCTGTCTTCAGAGTGAAAAACTAAAAACGCAGTTTTACTATATTTAGCACATAGTTTCGCGAATATATCGATCACTAACCGCCAAAAAAATGTAAGCGGTTTTTTTTCGTTTTTTTTTTGATGCAGAAATACTTTTGGTTGCTCTATGGACATTTCTGCAACAAAAAGAAACTTTCGCTTACATCGTTTTGGCGGTTAGCGCTCGATATACTTAAATTTTTATTTTTTTTTTTTATTTATTATCGCATGGCGTTATACTTCAGCAACCGACTGGCTGTAAATGCCGAAGATAATATCTCATCATATTATGACGAAAAATTGTAATTTTTTTCGAAATTGCCTTTTTGTTCTGATACGGTCTAATGTGCATGCATATGTACAGTGACGAGCAAAACTGTAACATGATGTAACACTTTTTATTTCAGCCACCGCTATCTTTCATAGTTCTAACGACTTTCATACTTTTGTTGTATATTCTTATTGGTACACTCCTACTCCCGCTCTCATAACGATTTGAGGTCAATCCAACAACAATAAAAAAACCTGGAGACAAAAATGTAAGTTAAGGCAAATGTTACAGTTTTGCACTCACTCTTAGTTTTGCATTTTACAGTTATCTTTTGCTTAGTTGGAAGTCAGATGACTTTTTTCTGTATTGTAATTTATTCAAGAAGTGATCACCAATAAATAATATGGTTAGTCAGGAAACATAAATGTAAATAATAGATTTACTGCGAAAAGGCGGGACCGCAGGGAAAGGGGCAAAAAATTGTTTAGTTTGCCACATGAAAATGTTAAGACTGAGAAAAAATATAGCCTAAAGTGTTACTAAGGACAAAGAAAGTCTGTCAAAATATATTACAGTCCGATATCTTGTGAACTTAGTAGCAAGTAGCGCTGCAGGCACTACTACAGAAGCGCTTAAGGTATTAAAATTGAATGGAAATCAGTAGATAGTGAGGCGAAAAATTGCCAAATTGAGCAAAATGGATCTTAAAAGACGAAAAAAGCAAATTTGATCAAAATACATGTGCGAGTGTGGCAGCGTTTTGCTGCATCGCACGAAAACCGGACCGTTGCCTATTGGGATATGTTAGGCCTTACAGAATGCAATAAAAAACACATTTTTAAGATTTAATTGAGGGTTATTTGGTCTGACAAGACTAAATTAATAGCTTTCAATCAGATGGCCGGGCATGGTATAGGATCAAAGGCCCAAATTAAGCCTAAGCGCATCATGTAAGGCAAGCTGTGAATCACAGTGGTCGGTCAATAATAGTTTGGGGTTGTATTTCAAAAATGTTGTTGATCCGTTTGTACGCATTATGCGTAAGGAACAGTATCTGTTCATATTTTAACAAAATTTGCAAGATGTAGTCAAAAAAATTCGAGTTTCTGCTGAAAAAGCAACCAAAACACACTGCACATGTTCGCAAAGACTGGAACAAAAGCAGAAATTTGCTAATTTGAAATGACCTCCACAATCCGAGGACATGAATCTCATCGAGAATTTGCGAAATCAACTAAAAGCGCATCTTACTAAGTATCCAAGTCCGTCCAATGGAGTACATGAGCGGTGAAAGCACACCAAGGATATATGGGAGGCTACACCTCCAGAATTTTTACAGACATACACATTAGGTATGCCAAATTGCAACCAGGAACTAAACAAAGCAAAAGCATACTGAACATTGTGTTAATAATTCTTTTTTTTTGTGAAAATTGTCAAAAAGTTATTAAAAATATATGAGTGCAAAACTGTAACATATGCCTTAATTTACATTTTTGTCTGCTGGTTTTGTAAATGTTGTTGAATTGACTTCAAATCGTTATGACAGAGGAAGCAAATATGTACCAATAAAACTATACAACAACCGTATGAATGTCGTTAGAACTTGGAAAGATAGCGACAGCTGAAATAAAAAGTGTTACTCCATGTTACAGTTTTGCTCGTCACTGTATGTATAGGTATATAAAGTATTTAGTTGTTTGTGTGTGTGTGTGTGTGTGTGTGTGTGTGTGTGTGTGTGTGTGTGTGTGTGTGTGTGTGTGTGTGTGTGTGTGCCTCTTCCAATGCAGCTGATTGCCACTTTGTTGGCGCCCGAAAGTCGATTAAATTCTTTATTGCATTTCGCATTCCCCTTAACCGTTTGCATTCGCACTCGCCCACTGCCGCGCTGCATGACTGATGCGCCATCAGGAAAGCATTTCGTAGCCTTCATATTGCAATGCTGACAATGTGCCAACTACTTTTCGATTTAAAATAAAAGATGTAGTATTAAAAAAAAAAAAAATGCCACCAAACTTTTATTTGCTTTTCGTTTGCTTTTTTTTATTTCAAAAAATATTTATTCCCCTTTTCATTTGATTTGTTGCATTTCATTCTCATTTTTCTTTTGCATACTTTTTCAATTTTGCACGCAGTGCAAATACAGCGTTCGCTCGCTGGCTTGCGCGTTTCGGCGACATTTGCATGTCTGCTACATACTTTGCCATTGGCGGTGCGCATTGTGACTACCCCAGCTGGAAGCGGCTGTGCCGAAGGGGGGTTACAGCGTGTGCGTCTGCTGCACGCTCACGCAACACAAGTGGCAACAAAATTAAATTCCTTTCAACTTCATTTCGCTACTTTTTGCCAAGTCGCTGCCCCGCGCGCCCACCGCTCAGCAAGCTGCCTTTCTTTCAGCTGCCTTTCTTCGACAAGAGACTTTTTTTGTTTTGCCACGCTTCACTTCGCTTCGCTTCCTCTTATTCTTTTTCTTACGTTCACTCGTATTTTTAATTTTGTTTCTTCTATGACTTCAACACTCTTTTGTTTGCTCTGCACTCGCTGGCACAGAAAATTCATTCGCTTAATATTCGTTTTTTTTTCGCTCGCCAGGCACTTATGCAATGCTTTACTTATATCCGCATTCACTCAACCATTCATTCATTCTATCGCACGCACACACTCACTCATCATTTCCTGTTGCATTCCAATTTTTCGCCGCATTTCCAGTTCAGTCAGGTTAAGGCGCAAATTTTAATTGATTTTCCTTTTTAACGATTCGCTTTCACTTTGCTACCCTGACAACAGCGATAGCTACACATCAGCAAACGCTGAGGCAACAACAATAAAATAAGGCAGCAGCCCACATTTAACAAATCAAATAAGAGTAAAAATAAGTTAAAAAATTTCAACTGACGAAAACTGTTGCTATAGCCCAGCTACAGGTGCGAGCCCCTCCGCGAATGGCTTTTAGGACTACGGCTGCGGCTTCGGCTACCACAGGAACTTCATGCACGCGCATGTGGCGAATGAAAAGGTAAAATCAAATCAATTTTATCCTGAGTGGTAGCCGTAATTTTTGCTTATTTTACCTTTTTCCTCTTTTGGGGCAATTGACAAGCAGTCAAGCGAAAGTGGCTGTAACAATTCGAGCTATCAGTTTAAGTCCTCAATCCCTTTTAAGTGTTGTTGTTTTTTTTTTTGTTTTTTTTTTTTGGTAAGCATAACGCCGCCGAAAATATTGCATGAGCGTGTGAAATATTGCGACTAGAATAAGGAAAGGGTTCTTGCCGATATACTATACATAAAGAGAATGTGTCGGAAGGAAGATAAAGTAGTTGTAGATATTTAAATACTACGTTATTTTAATAACGAAGAATCAGTTATTGGCACTATGACCTGCGTAAGACAGATGAAATACAGTCGACAAGATAGTTCGAAAGAATTTTGTTATTCTAGCACAAAAATGTCTTAGAAAAAAAGCTTCCTCGTTCACTACTCGTAGCGAAAATCTATTTTGGGAGAAAGCACTTGCATATAATATAGCCCGCGTCGCTCCAAAAGTCGCAATGGCCGAGTGAACAAAGCAAAGGCGTGCCATTCGAGAGATCCGAGTTCAAGTCTCAGTCTGAGGATTTTTTTTTTCTCTTCTCTTGTATTGTTTTCAAAATAAAATTATATATTTTTAATGTAATTTAAATTTTAAAAAGTTACTTTATGTATTTTTTATTTTATTACTTATTTTTTTATTAACTTTATTTACTTTTAATATATAGATGTTATTCTTAAGAAAAGTAATACCTATTTTTTAATTCATTTAATTTTGAGAAACTTATTGGTTTTTTCTTTTTTAAATAATTTTTTTTTTTAGTTGCATTTTTTTTTAATTTTCAGATTTTATTGTTTAAAAAGGAACATATTTTTTTGAATTCAATTTAATTTTCAGAAATTTATTTTATTTATTTTTATTTTAACTTGTTTTTCTGTTGTTATATTTTTTTGCTGTTAATGTATAGATGTTATTTCGTTACATGAAAAAATTTTTCTTATTTAATTTAATATTTAGGATTTTTTTTTAATTTTTTTTGTCATTTGGAATTTAATTTTTTGACTTTGATTTACAAATAAAGATATCATTTTTTAACTTCTATCATTTTCTTCTCTTTTTGATTTTTTTTTCTAATTTAATTCTTGATTTTATTGGTTTAAAAAAAATATATATATGTAAATATTTTTTTTTAGTTTTAAAAATATTTATATATATTTTCGCTCTAATTTTATTTTATTTTTATTTTGTATATTTTTTTGTTTTGTTTTAAAAAGAATAATATATGTATATATTTTTTGTTTTTATTTAACTTTTAAGAAACTTATTGCAAAAAGATCAATAGCATAATGCTAAGACCTCCTCGTGAGCAGATCTTTCATTTAATCTTTCGAAAGACAGTAAAGAGCTTGACAATTGTCCTACGAAAGACAGTTGCCAGAATTTTCCTGTTAGCTTATACACAAGATACAGTGACTCAAACAAGTGTTCACGTGTCGATTGGTTTTTTTTTTTAATTTGCAACGTTTTTCAAGTTATATTTTTTTGTTATTTTTCCATAAAAACCTTGCTTAAATTAAAGTTTCAAATTCTAGACAAAATTTAGGAAAATTCAACAAAATTTCATCGAAATTTAGAGCTTTTAATCTGAAACTTTAAAACATTTTTCGGTATGCGATTTTAGTCTCAAAAAGTGCAAGTTCAAAGCGGCTGTTTTGATTTATAATAACTTTTTTTGCTGATTTCTTACCCCTAGCGAGGTGATTCCATTCTATTAAAAATTGCTGCGAGGCATTTTTTTTTTAAGGCTTAATATTATTTTAATATACATACGTGCTATGCAGATATACATTTTGTGCGTATTTTCAATCATTTTCAAGCACCCTCTTTGCTTTCATCGTTTTTCCTCACTCTTTGTGATTTATTTTCTCCTTTGTGTTTACCCAGCTTTCCACAAGTGAAGTTTAATTAGTACTTTTGGTGTTCAGCCAGCGAGCAAAAGGTTTAACTTTCGACATTTGCACGCATATTTGTAATTACATGTTGGCTGGCCGACTACTAACCTGCTGACTGACTGGCAGATTGACACGCGAAATATTGAACGAATGTAAATGAAATTCCAGACGGACTGGCTACTTTAACATCTCAATTAATCGAGAAATATTATTTACATAATTTTATGAAGGTGGTCTAAAAAAAAGGTGTGCAGAAATGGATGGTGATTTTAAATGAAAAATTTACGTAAACAAATATGAAGCCTTTTTTATAAAAATTATATACATACATACTTATGTAGGTATTTAGAAATTCAAAGATTTATTTTTGAACAAACAAATATTTTATCAATCTAGCTAGCATGTATTTTTTTGCGCAGTATTTATGAAATGTACACACGTACACATGTATGTATAGGCAGATGTAGATACATTAGGGTGCCTCACCAAAAAAAAGTTGCGGTTTTTCACCGAAATTATACAACTTAATGTGGTTGTTAACGCTTGCCTGGTTAAAAACAATTTTCCTGTGGCGCATTTTGTTGTACAACAACAGATAACCTGATAACCAGGCAAGCGTGAACAATCACATTAAGTTGCATAATTTCGGTGAAAAATCGCATTTTTTTTTTTTTTGGTGAGGCACCCTAATGTATCTAACCCTAATATTTTTTAGAAATATTTCTTTCTTAGAATAGAAGGTTGTGCAACAACAAAATGCACTACAGAAAAATTATTTTTCACCAGATAACCTGTTAAACAGGCAGGCGTGAACAACCGCATTGTATTGTAAGAATTCCGCCAAAATATTTTGAAAAAATATTAAGATTTACGTGAGCTAGACCGATTTGAAAGTACCGCAAAAAATCTCATTATTTAAATTACGTTGATAAAAGTTGGAAACATTTTTATGCGAAGAAGTAATTTTATTATCAAAAAAAACCTGATTATTCTAGACATTTTCAAATGGCTCCCGCTCACGTAAAAATTAATATTTGTCCAAAATATTTCGTCGAAAGTCTTAAAGTATAATAAATTTAATAGTTCCGTTTGAAAAACAGTATCGATTTTAATTTATACGTTAAGTGATACACCCTAATATATTTGGCACGTGTTATTAAATATTTATACTTCAAAACTAGTTAATAAATTGTATTCAATAAAGAGCAAGTAATTTGAATTTACTTAGCTCAACAGCTAGCTTCATTTGAATGCATTTTTATTTAATATGTAGGAATGCGCCCATTTTCACCCTAGGCTCCGGCTCCCTCTACATAAATAATCAGAATTTGTTCACGGTGATAAATCTAAATTTATTGCATTTCTAAAACAGCGCAGACTCTTTGCTGAACACCGCTAAGTAAACAGTAAGTAGTAAGTGGACATACATACATAGTTATTGGCGCATGTACCGATAAATATAATATAATTAAAATACTTAAAACTAGGTTGCGATAGATATCTATCGCTATTTATTGGTATTATTTTACGCCCACAATATTACACAAAACTGTCATTCACCTTTTTGGTTAAGTGCCTGGGTTGGTTGTTTAGTGTATTTGCGATTTAATGTAGATTTGTGATTCAGTTTTTTAGCGACTTTTGCATTTGTCGTACTAAACAGAGTATAGCAAATACACCAAACTCATTTGTGTTTAGGGGAAAAGCATTTGCATGCAATTCTCAAATATCTCCTCGCTGAACATATTGAAGTATTTAATAAATAAGTCGCTGGCATCTGCAATGATGGTCAACGCTCCTCAACAAGCAAACAGCCGCTCAGCATGGATTCATGCGAAGGTGGCATCTTTATGGTAGCCATTGGCTAAGCACGCCTACCCGCACTCTGAATAAATCTGAGGTCATTGCAGAGCATATACTGATGGCAGAACCTTTAAATGTTTCTTTAGTTTTACTTAATGTTTAATTTTTTTTTATAGTCATACAATAAACCCCATATATGTAAAACGACATTCAAAACGGTGTATAATAAATATAAAAATTCAACAAATTTTCACCAAAATTTCAAACTTTTGATTCAGAAAAAAAAACATTAAAAATAACCTATATTTTGTAGCCACTTGAAGCTTGCACTTTCTTATACTAAACCATATTATAATGGGTAATAAAACTGTATACCAAAAAATTACCAAAAAATTCTAAATAAAGAGATTGGAATTTGGTGAAAATTTATTGAGATTTTATAATTTTGGTACAAAGTTTGAAATACTGCAGCTGACACACAATGGGACTACAGCGGCCAAAAGTAGTAAAAACGGGTTAGCGAATTCTGAAAGAGTAATTACGCAGATATGCAGCAAATTATCCAGCTAACCCAAACCGAAAAGAATTCTTGATAAAAAACGCATATTTGCAATCATGACACGAGCTTAAAGTAGGAACAATGTGAAAAAATAAATTTGTAAGAAAAAATTTTTATAAATCTTTTGAAATGTATAAAATAGTTTACTTTGAAATTTTATATAATTTTGTGAGTATAAAGTTTTTCGAGTGCTTACTTTAAAAAGGGATATAAAAACAAGTAATTTTTAGCAAAAAAAAAACGACTTAAAAAAAATATATATGTATGTATATATCTATATATTTCATGATCCAATGATCGCATCTAAACCAAATTAGTATGGGACCACCTCTGAGACACTACCTTTAAGGTGCAATTATTGAAATCGGTTGACGTGGTGCAAAGTTATGCGGTAACATACATAAAAAAAAAACAAAAAAAAAATATTCCGACGAACTGATAACCTCCTCCTTTTTTGGAAGTCGGTTAAAAAAAGAACTTGGAAGCGAGCTAAATTATACTTAGCATTAAATAAGCATTAAATATGCGCGTCATATCTCAAATAGTTCCAGCGGCGAGCAACGGCGAGTTCAGTTTCTATTCTTCCTTTTATACTTAGAGCCACATCCTGTAAAATTTATTGAATTTTTATTGTAGAGCTGAAGGGGGAGACTCTGGTGTGTATATAAAATAAATAATATGCAATATAAAATGCAAAATTGAAGAAGATGTAGATATTAATGACTCGCCAATCTATCAATCACATTCAACGCTCAGTCAGAAATGGGGCTTCCCTGGACGAGATCCGTTTTCGATGGCAAGAGTCCTGCTAGCCTTAGCTCAGCTTTTGTGGTATAAAATGTAGGTGAAATTGTAAGGTTCAGTGTAAATACATATCATGCACATAACTTAGTATGCTGGTATTGTAAACGTTTTCGTTTTGTCTTTTTCTGAATGAAGACAGAGGAACTTCTTTAGAAATAAAATAAATATGCCTGTTCATTTTCTCCAAAATTTATAGAATTTAGCACTTGGGGTCAAAAAAGTTGTGTAAAAGGTGGGCGCCGTAATAATAAATTCTTTATTATCTTCCAAGGAAATTCCAGGAAAATTCTGGCTTAAACGAGCAGGGCACACCGAATTTCATCAACAAATATTTTTTTTTTATTTGCGCCAGTTTTTCTAGAATTACCGGACGATAATGTAAACCGATTTTGACGATTTTTCAGACTTATGCTTTTCTTGTTAAAACCAGGATATGCTCTGAATTTCTTCAAAATCGGATAACATTTAATAATCCAGCTCACAAGAGCTGTGGGCGTGGTAGCGCGTTGAAATTTACCATTTTCCACATTTCTTCATTCCTAAGTGCTGAACAGCGCATATACGAAATTTTAGCGAATTTCTAGTACGGTTACTAATTTCAGCCGCAGCTTATATGGGGACATGCCACTGTGCGACATTGGGAGATTGCGGTCTTTTTCAAAAGCTTAAATCAATTAATTTATAATTAAATAAAATATTACAGCAGTGTGGGTGTCTAACGAAAAGGACTAGAAAACTATTTATGTATGTAAGGAGGGTTGCCACCTATTCAAAAAGTTTTAATACATTCAATTTACAATATGGCTATCAAGCGAGAGGGATTTAAGAAAGATTTATTTCGAAAATATTTTTGAAGAGTGTTGCCGCACGTTGAGTAATTCAAAATCAATTTCATTGACAAGTTAAATTAATTTGTTTTAATCTGAGGGTCAAACGAGAGAAGTTTAGTAAGCTTAATTTCTGAAATACTTTTCAAAAGGGTTGTCACCAGTTTCAAATTTTCAGTTTAATGAGAAAATTTTAAGAGTATTTCGACCTTTTGAGTAATTGAAAAACAAAGTAAGCTTAATTACTGAAATACTTTTAAAAAGTGTTGCCACCAATTTAAAAGTTCCAGCTTAATTTAATGAGATGTTAAATGAAACATTAAAATACAGATGTCAAACGAAAAAAATTACAGAAAATTGTTTTCCAAAATAATTTTAAGAGGGTCGCTACCTCTTTTAAAAGTCAAAGTTAACTTAGTTAATTGCAATATTACATCGAGATATCTAAAATATTGCGCACCCATTTCAAAGGGGAAAAACCAAAATTACACGTTAGCCACAAAACGTGAAAACTATTTCTTAGCACATGTTAATCTAAAGACTTCGCCCTAGATTTTTTCAACAAATTATGTAATAACCAGGGAACGGATTTTTAGGACCTAAAAACCTATAAAAAAGCCAAAATAAAATAACGAAATAGGACGGAAAAGGCAAAATAAAATAGCGAAAAAGGCAGGAAAAGGCACTAGGTAGTGCAAAAAAGGCAAAACAAAATAGCAAAAAAGGCAAGAAAAGGCAAAAAAAAGGTATTGCAAAAAAAGCAAAATAAGGCACTAGAAAAAGACAGAAAATACGAAGAACAATCAAAAATTACATTTATTTTAGAAATGTTTATATTACAAGTAAAAAGAGAAAAACTATGAACTAATTTCATTATATGAAAAATTTGTACTTTGAATCTTTGACTATTTTATCATTTCGACTTTTTAACTCATAAAACTTTAATCTGTATAGTTGTAGTAACATTGAACCACAAGATGCATTTTGAAGTTTTCTGGCAGCATTTTCATTCGATTTTCGCGAAGAAAAGCCTTGAATGTACTATATGTGCGCTCGACGTAAGTTGATACAAGTGGCGCCCAATTTAAATATGGAACGTTAGAAACGTTCATATTATCAGGAATAAGGGCGTTTGCCTCGCCCTTAACAATTTTATCCACACCCCTTATTGTCTCCAAGCCTAAGTTAGCTGAGAAAACGGCTTTGAATTTTTCCAACACCAATTTGGCAATAGGTCCCTGCGCTTCTATAAGCCGCTTCTCAATGTTATCCAAAATATTTAATACCTCACCAACTGGAGTTCCTACAATTACATAAAAAGTGTATGTGAATTATTAATTTTTTACTGAGAATTTGGTTTTTTTTACAACCTGTTTTCTGTAGACGTTCGAAAACTTTTTCCTCTAAAAGAAAACCAAAATTGCATTTTATATATATCAAATTCCCCTGAACCGATTTTTTGCTCAACAATTGCTTCGAGAAACTGACACATGCTGCATCGTCCGTTATTTGGTCAATTATTCTTTTGATGGAATCATAGTTTTCGGCATAATATACGGCTGCAATTAGCCATGTGCCCCATCGAGATATCATATCACCTGTATAAATTTACAAACAATTATAATTAAAATTAACAACAATAGCAATTTATCTTGACATACAGGCTGAGGAGGCAGAGGAAGATTGGGTTCCATTTCTTTGAAAACTGCCACCCTGAATGGGCTTTTCAAGAAAACTTTTTTTAAGTTTGAAATTAAGACGTCAACATCTGAGTACTTCGAGCGTAGAGATTCGCAGACCCGGTGTACGCCATGTGCGACGCAGGTGATATGAATCATATTAGGATAAAGCAGCTTCAATGATGA
Organism: Rhagoletis zephyria; assembly: GCF_001687245.7. NCBI lineage: Eukaryota > Metazoa > Arthropoda > Insecta > Diptera > Tephritidae > Rhagoletis > Rhagoletis zephyria. The sequence continues at coordinate 113,994 of NW_016157418.1, read as the reverse complement.
CGCACTTTTCTTCATGTAGGGTGCTGCATCAGTCACAAATACCAACACTTTTTCACGTTGGAATCCTATTGGCCATAAAATGTGCATAGAATCGTCAAACAATGTTGCGATTGTTGATGAGTTCACCTTATCCAACACCTCCACCGTCAAGAGATAGCCGCGTCCGCTTTCACGCAACGGTCCAACAATAACGTTGGTTACACTGCGGCCTGCCTTATCTGTAGTTTCATCGATGGACACAAAGATGGGGCTTTCTCCTATTTCTAAACGAATTTTCTGCAAAACGGACTCGTAACAATCCTTCACGTAATTTTTCTAAGAGTTGATTCATCGGGAAGGGATTCCTGAACGTATTTTTCAAAGAATGATTTGAATTCCACACTCTTCAATTTATAAAGTGGAATTCCGCATGCAATCATCATTTTAGTAATATCTGCGTAAAATACATTCTTTTCCACAAATGGTGCTATCATTTGGGTCTTGTTTTTCTTTATTTGTAATCCTTTTATATGTTTTTCACTTTTAATATGCTGCTGAATATAATATTTTTTTTCGTGATTAACTTTTACTGAACAAATATTGCAAAATAAAACGGTCCCATCAGTACAAAATACATCCGAACCAAACTCGGCAATCAGAGTGTGAATTTTTAAACTCTTGGTAATTTTAGACTTCGGCATTGCTTTTTTAGTTTTTACACTGAATAACTTTTTGTTTCAAATAACGGCTGGCAAACTCTATTGAAGTAAAACAGTTGTTAGTTGTGCACATCAGCAACTGTGTTGATAGATTTTAGCACGCAACAGAGTGACATGAAAACTACAAAATTTATTTTTGCTTAAGTATTCACTACTTACACACTGCGTTTTTCTATACATACTAATTTTCGAATATGAGCATGTGTATATTTCTTAATTTTTATAAAAAATTGTAAATGCTATAATCACTTTTTTAAAGGTAGAAAGGGCAAAAAAAGGCAAATATCTTAAAAAAGGCAAAAAAAAAGGCAAATATCTTAAAAAAGGCAAAAAAAAAGGCAAATATCTTAAAAAAGGCAAAAAAAAAGGCAAATATCTTAAAAAAGGCAAAAAAAAAGGCAAATATCTTAAAAAAGGCAAAAAAAGGCAACATCAAATGGGTATATATGGAATCAGGGAAAGCTAAATTGTGGACATTCTTGATCGAATATACTCTATCTCTTTAGCAGAAAAAAAGGCAATCCATAAAATCCGTTCCCTGGTAATAACAGTTACATATATCGCGTGGTTATAAAATGTATATTTTTTTTAATAAAGTTTTAGTACAGTGCTTAGGAATGCTTCTGAAAACAAAAAAACATAAATCCGATGAAAAAATTTAAATAAAAATAAAATTTTCCTCAGCTTTTCTCATTTGTATCTCTACAAGCAAATTCCCGGCGTGCTTCACTGCGGCTTTAAAGTAGTTTTGGGTTGTTACCCCCTCCAAGAACTCCTGTAGCATCATTCATAAAAAATAAAACAGATTTAGAGAGCTTTATAAAGTGGGACTTTCAGTCAAATTTTCGATTTATGAAGCATTCTTTATTTTTTTATGGGGGTGGGGGTTAGTTGATATTTTTTCCTGGAAATTTAATTTAAAATCTAACTCGATTATGCATAACGTGCACTTTCTTCAAAGGTGTACTAATTCAGTATTTACCCTATCTTATCACTTTAAATTAATAAAATTTTTCACATAGGTGGCAATCCCGCCACAAAAATATGTTCAGCTGTAAACTTTCTTAAACCTCTTTAGTCTGACACCCGTGTTGTAATATTCCATTTATTTTATTAATTTAATAATTGCATAAAATTTTCAAACAGATGGCAACCCTGCTCAAAACTATTTTTGGGAATAAAATTTCTTAAACGTCTTTAATTTAATACCCATATTTCAATATTTAATTTATCTTATCAATTAAATGAAATTAAAATTTTCAAACAGGTGGCAACCTTCCACAAAAATATTTTCAGGGTGAAGCCCTTTTAAACCTCTTTCCTTTGGCAGCCATATTTCAATGTTTACTTTATCTTATCAATTTACTTAAACTGCAATCATCAAACAGGTGGCAACTCTCTAATTATTTTTCTCTTGTATTATAATCTAGACCATTAGCAATGCATCGGTGTTAACTGCATTCGATTCCATGCATTAGTTTTCGAATGATGCGCGTACAAACATACAGAAAGATAAAAAAACAAAACTTCTAAAAATTGTTGATTTGGCTTCTGTTGCTCTAAAAGAGACCTCCCATAATAATTTTTCTTTAATATCTTTAATGTATAGGCATCGGCCTCTTACAAATTTATTATATGTATAGATGAAAGTGTCAAAACATTTTTCTACGGGCATAGGAATGCTTCTGAAAAAAAAAAATCCACCACTTTTGTCATTTTTATCTCGTATAACATTTGTTTTTCCTTGAAATATAAACTTTTTTTTGGTACTGTTTCGAAGTTGTTACAGTTAATTAAATACATTAAAAAGCAATAATTCAAATAGATTTTAAGGTAGGATATGTACATATGTTTATGCAAATCAGTTAAATTTAATTGTTGTCAAACAACTACGACTATATACATACGTACATATGTTAACAACTTTATGAACAAAACGGCGTGCCCATCCGCAAGCAGATGCATCTGAGTAAATAGATTACAAATTAAAACATAATTTTTGCAAAACTTATAATAATTTCGAATTTGTTATTTTCAGTCGTGTTTAGATTAAGAAAAAAAAAACAATCAACACAATGTAAACTATACACTCGAAATTAATAGTCAACTATCAATTAAAAAGATATGAGATTTCGCAATCTAATTAGCATAAAAAACAACATAGATATCGTTGACTGTGCATATTGCAAATAAATGTGAAAATGAATTAAAATAAAATAAAATAAAAAAGATTTACTTGTAGCGATTGCCCAAAGAAATAATTGGGTTTTTTGCGAAAACAAAAAAAAAAACAAAAATCGAAACAATCGCATCAGAACTCTTGCCAACGCATAGCAGCCGAACTAATTAAGCTGGGAGCACAGCTGTGTTGTTAACCCGTTGGCAGCCTTGGGGTCACATTTAACACGCTTAACAAGCGGCGCTGTGGTGGCGCATTTAAAACATGAGTTGTTAATTTTTTGCCACTTTTAAGGCTAGTGCCGGTACAGCGCAGCGAAAAAAGAACGTGTTGCACAAAATGAGAAAGAACAGCAAACAAAACACAAAAAGAAAAAACAATAAAATAGGCGCAAAAGAAACAAGGACAACATAGGCCAGTACTGCACACAAATTAATTTATAGTGCGGCAAAGTCGGTGCAACATGAAAACAATTTCAATGTTGCAAGTAAAATTTATGAATACAAACACTGAAGAAAAAATAAGCGTGCGCATGTGTGTGTGTGTGTGTGTGTGCAACGAATCAGGCGCAACCAAAAATATTTATAACAGCATGAATATAAGTAGGCATATGTAACGAGGTACAGTCGCGAGCTCAAAAATTTGAATGATTCCGAGTTGAAAAATTTTGGGCATTTATTTTGCAATTGTGTATGACCTTTAAAAGCGATAAATGTACAGTAGGGTACTAAACAAAAGCCACAATTAAAAAATTGGGCATAAATGGTCATAGATTTTTGATTGCTAAAAATTGGACATAATCTGAAATCTGACCTAGAGGTAGATATTCGGCAGTTAAAAACTGGACATCATTTGCGGGATATAAATATTTGGCAATTTTTATTGATTTTTAGAAATGTAGTAACTGGGCATACATTTTTGGTTGTCAAAAATTGGACATAATTTTTTGGCTGCATATGTACATACTGGACATAACTTTTAATATTCTGAAATCTGGTCTAGAGGAAGACTGTTGGCAAATAAAAACTTTACATAATTATTTCGTTATTTAAAATGGGACATATGTAAATACTTGGCAATTTAAAAACAGGATATAAAATTTTGGCGCAAAAAAAATCTAAAATCTACATTCGAGGAAGATTTTTGACAGCTAAAACAGGACAATTGTGAAGAGTTAAAAATTGGATAAAAATTTTTGGCAACGATATAATTTATAATAATATGAAAACTACTTTGGAGGAAGATTTGTGGTAGTAGTTTTTGGTAGTTTTTTTTTTTTGTATTATAATACAGGAAATAAATTTTTTCACTGAATATTTTTTGGTAAGTTGAGAAACGGGACTACATTTTTTGGTAACATAAAAACAAACTATAATTGTTTGATAAACTACTAACTTGACATAAATGTTGAGTGACCTAAAAACTGAACATATTTTTTTTTATAATCTTAAAACTTGGCTTAAATATTAAAACTGATAAAAACGATTTGTTCGTTAAAAAATTGGACATAAACTTTTGACAAGTTTTTGGTATAGAAATAAGTATTTGGTAATTTATAACTGTGTATATAAAATTGATAACATATCCATTGCAATTTTTACTCTTATTGCCTAATTCATAAAAAATAAAGTAGCTTTAAAAAAAGTTAATAAACTGAAAAAAATGTATGAAAACGACACTTTATAAAGCTCTTTAAACCTACTCTATTTTTTACGAATAAGGCCATTAATAGGTATGACAACGATAGAAAACATTGATACAAATATCGATAAAAATTTAAGGAAAAGTAACTTGATAGAAATATCGATTAAAAGTAATGATATATATGTATATTTACTAATGGAAAAATTAATCGGTAACGAACTGATAAAAAATCGATATGTTGATAATAAAAAACATAAATATATAAACCAAAATATCGAGTGATACCACCAGTTTTCCTTATTTTCCGTCGAGCTCAATCGCTCAACTATTCGTATGTATATCGATTTTGACAATGATAGTTAATATTGATAAAAATGCCGATAAACATATAAATAAAAATAAGTCGATAAAAATATAAAGAAAAGTAAATCGATAAAAATGTCGATAAGAAGAAAAATTATCAATATTTAAATTTATCAGCAGAACATAAATCGATAACGAACCGATAAAATATCGTAATTGAATCGATAACAAAATATGAATGCACCAATAACGATAAACTTATAAAGAACAATAACTCGATAAAAATATCGATAATAAGAATTTATCAATAGAAAAAAATGTATCAAAAAAATTTTTATCAGAAACGGTATCAATAACGATAAACATATGGAAATATCGATAGGAGGAAAAGATATCATTCATCTAAATTTATCAATAGATATATCAATCCATAACGTACCGATACAAAATCGGCATCATGTCGATAAAAACAAACAAATGTAACCAAAAAATTCGATTACAAATAGAAATATTAATCCGTAAGAAACCGATAAAAAAAAGAACGAAAACACAAAAAAGCAAATAAATCAAAATAGTATCGATTAGTGTTTCATACATTGAGCTCCATCCCCAGGGAATACGATTGATTCTTTTCTCTTAGAACTTCAACCACAGTTTTGATCTATGTTGGACTCACTTAGGCTACTGAAAGCAAAGACGTATAAAAGTCTTGCCTATTAAACGCGTGTTTCATAAAGCTATTGAGAACTCCTGAAGATGCTGAAGACGCTGAAGACGAACGAAATCATATTAATTAAAATTTCAAGATCACCATGCAAAGACAAATAAATGTTTAAATAAAATGCAATCAGATTGAACCCTTATAGATATCTAGGCTAGGGCAACCTTCCTCAGAGTGAATGGTCCTCAGCTTCCTCTGAGATTTTTAATGACCCAACATCCAGTAAAAAATTTCCTATCAGGTCCAAAATCGAGTTTTCCAAAGCTGACTTTTCCATTTTGTACCAGAATTCACGATTTTTGCGCGTCTTCAAAACGATTCACCAGAAAAAACATTCAAAAAAAAATTAAAAATATCTGCGTTATATGGGCCAGTGAGGGGAAATGTGTTCAATATTGGGATTACTTCGGCTAGGCAGAAGTCTCTTAGAAACCGTAGTTAATGGCAGCTCTAGCAGCGGAGGCTTTCGGCTGAAATTTTTTCAAAATATACATCGATTTTCACTCTGTCGGAAAAATCAAACAAAGCCAGATATTTACTATAGTCCACTATACCGCTGCTACTCACTTTCTCCTAACTGTGGTCAAATACCTGCATGTGTTTGTGTATGTTTAACAACAACAAAAAAACTCCTTGCTGACCACCAACAACAAGCAACGAAAAATCGCCAAACAAGGCAATTGTGGCATAACATGCCCGGTTACGGAGGAGCCGCCATTAAGGTTCGCATCGGGGAAAAAAGTGTGTACCATGGCCATGCGGAAAAAAGTGGCGAGATGAATCGACAAGAACAACAGCAGCAGCAATAACAACCAGTATGTAGTATAACAATGGCAACCAGCAGCTTTATATTTGACAATACAAACAAAGCGTGGCCAGCAGCAACAGCAACAGCAACAGCAAGAGTAGCATCCGTCGAGGCTTCAGCGGTAGTGGTAGGGAAAATGTCGCTTGTTTTTTGGCACGTTGAAAGTAAATTTTCATGTACAACAATGTTGCTCAGCTGCAAGTGTGCGGAAAAAGGTGCACGGCATAGCAGAGAAAAAACGAGCCATAAATGCAACAGCATTAATAAAGTGGCCTACAGGCGCCACTTGTTTTTTTTTTTTGCTGGTTATTACAACTTTTTAATTCTTATATGGTTTTAAGCAATTGTATAATTTTGATTGCTAATTTGTGAAATCCGGAAATATAGACAATAGAAAGCCTCCTCATTTTTATGCAAAGGAAATAAGTAGCATAGTTCGACATTCAATAATGAATGAATGAAGGGAGCTGGAGTCCAGTGAACGTGACCATCTATAAATCGAAACTTAATGGAAAGCTCGAAAGTGGTATTTACTAACAAATAGAGTATGAGTTTGAGTTTTTTTTTGGAAAATTGAAATTTGAGTTAAAGTTTAATGTTTAGTGAAAGTTTAAATTTGAGTGAAAATTTGAATTTGGGTTTGAGTAGTGTGGTTTCGAATTTTTACGTTTGAGTAAATATTAATATATGAGTAAAAATTTAAGCTAAATAATTAGTCTGCGGGTGAGCTTGAATTTGGTTTTAAGTGCGACTTTTCTCTTGAGTTTTAACTTGAGTGTAAGTGTGATTTACCGATAGTTCGAGTACTAGCTTGAATCTCAATGCGTATGTATTTGGAGTACGAGGCTTGTTTTCAACTTTTCGTTCAAGTTTGAGTAAGATTTCTATTTTGAGTTTAAGAGTGTGTGTGATTTTGATTTGAGTTAAAGTTTGAATTTAAATTTTTTTCTGAGTAAAAGTTGTCGTTGGAATAAAAAATAAATAAATTTTAATTTGAGGTAAGCGTTTAAGTTCGAAATTAAGAGTAAATTTGATTTTGGGTAAGAGTTCGAGTTTTCGCTATTTGAGTTTAAAATGAGTGAAACAGTCTTTTGAATTTCGCTGGAGTATAAGTATGGTTTTGGTTGTTTGTGTTTCCGAAGGGGTAGGAGTATGATGTATTGTGGAACGACAGTGTGCTTGAGTATAAATTTGAGTAAGAATTTTTTGAGTGTAGTTAGAGTAAGTTTGAGTGAATTGAGTGTATAGTTGGAATAGAGTTTAAAAACGATTGATTTACACAAAAATAAAATGTGGAGATGTGGTGATGTGGTGATCTCCGAAATAGCTGCTATAACTTCTACCGCTTAGACTTTGTTGCTTTTTCAATTTTTCCTAATAAACAATCGTGGTACAAAGCTCAATAAAAATATTAAAAAACAAAATAAAAAATCCAGAGACCCAGAATAATAATTATTTCATGGTGGAGTTTTAAAAAAGGCATCAAAATTTTCGTAAGAATTTTAAAAGTCTTTTGATAATAATTATGTGTGGGAAAATTTTCTTAAGTCATCGATAACTATTATTTTAAGACTTATATAATAGAAGTTTTTTCATAATAACTATCAGCGAGATAACTAATTTTAAGTTTTCAAAGACTTTTATTTTGAGACTTATATTATAAAAGTCTTGTCTGGGTTTCACTTTGTGTTAAGAGTTGTAATAGAAATTTTAGTTAAAATTGGGTTATAATTTTAATTTGAGTACAAATTTGTGCCTGAGCATAATTTTGATTAGGAATTTTGTTGAGTGTAGTTTGAGTAAAAAATTTAGTTTGCTACAAAAAAAACTCGAGTTTGAGTAAAAACTTTAGTTTGAAAAAATGAGAGTTTAAGTTTTGTAATTTTAATGTATAGTTGAGAGTAGAGCTAAGTTTGAGTGTTGAGTTGAGTGCGATTGTTATTGGCCTTGAGTTTACGTATAAGTTATTGTCGAAATTTTAGTTAAAATTGAGTTTAAGTGTGAATTTGAGTAAAAATTAGTGCTTGAGTAAACAAAAATTTTAGTTAAGTTGTAGTAAAATTTTTTTCGTTTACAGTGAAGTCTGAGTAAAAATTCCAGTTACTGCCAAAACTTGAGTATGTGTTTTATATCTTGAGTTTGATATTTTGATTGCGAATCTGAGTAAAGTTTTGACATAGATTTTGAGTTTCAGTTTGAGTGTTCGTTTTCGTTTGAGGTAGGTTTATATTAGAGTATGAGTTTTATTTGAAGTTTTTGCGTTGCTGTTCGAGTTTGAATTTTTAACGACTTCAACTTAGCTTAAGAGCGAACGCAGAGTTTTTGAGTGTTTTTTCCACGTTTTGAGTTGGAATTAAAGTCCATTGCGGTCTGTTTGATGTTAGTGTATACCTAAAATTTTTTTCTGATGAGCTTCATGCATTTCTTTACTTTACTTCGTTGGCTGTCAAATTTGTTTTCTTGTTTTTAATTACTTTTTTTTCTTTTTTAATTTAACTTTCTTTTAGTTTTCAGATCTATTGTTTTAAAAAGAAAAATATGTATTTTTTAATTTCGTTAAATTGTTTACTCTTACTTTATGATTTTTTTTCTTTTTTGATATTTTTTTTTCATTATTTTGGAACGTATTTCCGTCATCCTCTATCAAGTTTGGTTTGGAGAAAAACCGGTATCGGCGTTGTGTTATTTTTCGTCATTCGACAGAGCGAATTTATTTATTCTTAAATTTCAAGATGTGATTCTTTTAAAAAGAATAATTTTTTTATTAAATTAATTTAATTTGTAGGAACGTAATTTATTTATTTTTCTTTTTACAGCGCTTTTTTTAAATAATTTTTGTTTTCATTTTTGGATTTCATTGTTTATAAAATAAATATATATTTTTAATTTCATAAATTTTTATAAACTTTTTTTTTGTTTATATTCTCTTTTTAAATTCATTTTTATGATCTTATTTAATATTTTTTAATTAATAGATTTTATTTTGAAATTAAAAACGTTTCTTTATTCTTCCTTTTAATATTCAAGTACTATTTCCCTAATTTTTGATTTAATTTTTTCTTTTACTTATTTAGTTTTTATACTTTATTGTTATAAAATAAAAATAATAATATACATTTTTTTCATTTCATATAATTTTTTAAAAACTTATTGCTATTTTTAATTTCATTTAATTTTTAGAAACTTATTTTATTTAGATATTTTTTGTAGTTAATAAATTTTTCCCTCCTTACTTCTTTTAATTTTTAAATTTTTTTATATTTTTTATTTAATTTGAATTTAAGGATCTTATTTTATTTTTTTGTACTTTTTTATTAACAGTTTTTGTAACGGTTCATTTTCAGCGAATAAACCACTAAAATGTAACACGGATTTTTATTTATTTCGAACTTCGAGCGCAAGTTAAATTGCAACAGTTTTAATTTCATTAAATTTTTAAAAATATTTTTATTAATTTTGGCTTTATTTTCATTTTGTTATTTTCTTCACTTTTCTAAATTTAATTTTCTTTGGTTTGTTAGTTTTTATTGTTTTAAAAAATAAAAATAAATTAAATCAATTTTTAAAAAACTTATTGCATAACGCTAAGACCTCCCCGTTAGCATATATTTTAATTTGTTATAATTCTTTACTTTCTTAACATGCATAGTCTTATGCGTTTTTTATAGTTATTTTGAATGCTTATGAGGCTAATTATCTACAAAATGGGGTAGAATCATCCAATTACCTGCTTTCGCAACATGACCGTTCACTTCAATGCGAATCTCCATTTCTTCTATACAAAGTTTCTAACAACTACAACTAAGTAGATAATCTCAGCGTAAACCAACAATACCAAAAACAACACAATACACGTGCTCGGTAGGTAGTTTTAGTGAGACTTTAGCGACGAAATTTTATTTTTTACTTTTTTAATTGTTATTATTATTTTTATCTGCTTTTGTATGCACAAGCACAATAAATTTATAAACAATAAAATTAAATCTCACATCGGTAATTATTTTGAAAATTTCGTTGTTAACAAATAGTTAACTAACACAGCTGCACACTCTAATCGCGCGAAATACTTGTACATGCATACATACATACGTGCATATTTAACTCAGCACTTCACTAGTGAAAATTTTACTAAGCAATTCAATTTGCTTTTTTTACTTCTCAATTACTTTGTTATTTACTTTGATTTGATCTTAAAATTATCTGCTTTTTTCGCTATAAATCATGCTCCGTTGTTAAAAGCACACAAATCTTTAATTAAAAAATAATAATTTGTTTACATTAGGCGCGCAAACGCAGTTTATTCAACCGTTGACGTTGCACTATGGGCTGGCATCAAGAAAAGGTGGCCAAAAGTCGGTTTTGGAACTGGGACCAATGGAGTATATTTTTGATATCTATACACTTTAGAGCAGCTATGAGCAAAATTTCAGAGAATTTCGTTTAGTAGTTTTGCCATTAAAGGGCAATAACCATTCATACTTCGGCTTTTTTTGCACTTGGTCATATAGTTAAAAACAGTGCGAAATTCGAATATCGCTCAAAATATTTTTGGTAAATTTTACGTTTTTGTATTCAGTTAGAATATTCCAACACAGATTATACTGAAAAAGCTTTGAAATAAAGGAACTTGACGAAAAAAAATTAATTTTATTCTTAAAATGTTGTTTTTTACCAAAAAGTTTTAGCCGTCGAATGCTGGCAACTTTTGGCACTCCATGATATTAACAAAATTTCAATATGAAAATATTCTTTGAAGTATCTATTATTACCTATTAATGCGCAAATGTGCGCTTTTTAGTATTTTCAGAGATAACGGTAAAAACGTATGTGCGCTCTGAACAGCTTTTGTACTGTGTCTATGTTCAAATGCCCATAACGTTTTACTGAATTGACAGATTTGAGTCATTTTTGATATATTAAAAATATTTTTAAAAAATCGTTACACAGCCAATAGAAATGTTTTTTTTGTTTACATTACAANCCATAGTGCGTTGGTTGTTGCCGCTTTGGCATTGGACAGCCAGTATGAAAAAATAAAATAAAAGGCAACAAATCCCTTAACTTTGTTGCATCAGAATGTTTTCTAAATGTAGAATGCGCCACCAACGAAGCACGAGCAGTAACTGAAGATGGGCAAAGCGATGCCTGCGGTCAATAGCCCATAAACGTCGTCGACAAAACGTCAGGCAAGGAGAGTCAAACGTTTTTCAGTTGACAATAAGTGGCGGTATTTTGTTAACAAATTGACGTTGTTGATCGCGATCGAATACGGGCCGTAGGCAATAATGTCTTAGTGTGATCAATTTGCGGCGTTCGTCCAACGATTGTAAGTGTGTGAAAGGGGCGCTGTTTGTTAGTGTGTCTCGTACCGTCACCCTATGCACTGTGAGTCTCGATTTCAGGAGTTTATTTAAGACTCGCTTTTGCCCGCAGCTCGGCCCGCGTGAAGTTCGGTTTAGCGTTACGATCTCAAATGTAACAAAAATGTAAATGATATCTATAACCGAAAATAAAAAAAATTTATTTAAAAAAAAAGTTGTTTATTGTCTCGAGGTTCCAGGACATGGCCAATGTGCGAATTCAGTGTGATTTTTCAAATAGGTGGCACGCGCTTTAAACTGCTTTTTTAGGCCTCTTTCGTTTGACATACATACATATTGTAACACTTCATTAAAAATTAATTTTTATTTTTTTTTTAAATGGTGTAAAATTAACATTTTGATACCGGAAATGGAAACTCGATAATCAGAATTTATGTGCAGAGCATATTTCTATTATCAAGGGTATTCACCACTTCTTGTGCATATAACTCCGGCTACGCCATCCACAATATATTTGCGTAGAACTCACTCCGAAATGCACAAAAAAGTGCATTTTTCAGACCAAATTTATTAATAAATTAGAGGCCGAAAATTTTAAAATTAGCTTTTGCAATAAAGTGTATACCCTTGACTACAAGTTTGTATAAAATGTTTTGGATCGGGTCACCCATTCGGACACAATAGCCCGAAATCATTGGGCAAATAACTACACCGTACGCAGTTAAATCGTTATTTGGTTTTCCTCAATCAACAATTGCACCAAAATGATGTCACACAAACAGCTGATTCTGTGAAATTTACAAAGAGCGGATTAGCGGAATCGCGGTGGGCGCAATCTCTGTTTCTGTCAATCGTGGATACAAGGTACACCGTATGTATCCCTTTTTAAACATATAAACTTATATGAAACTTTCACCAACCCACTTGGCATATTTGCGGAACACTTTAGCCAGCCCATGCGGTATAACAAAGGCCCCTAAGTCTAAGCGAGTCCCACCAAAAGACTGCCGTCCGAGCGAACCTACACAGGTTAACTTAGGTTAGGTTATCTTGGCTACCCTCATCTGACACAGCAAAATGGCACATTTAGGCCGCCATGAGCCCATTGTGATGCCGCCTTAGAAATAGAACTAATTTGTAGCTCTGATGAAACGCAAAAAATCTTACATACTGGCTGAATCCAGTTCAGCAAGACGTTCAAAAGATAGTGGAGGAACGAGCGTCGACAAGTCCTAGATGGATTTGTCTCAGTTGGTGCTTTAATAGTTGCCTTTCTATCAGAAAATATAGCTACTGCATGCGAATTAATAAGAGAATCAATCAGCCATTTTTTGGCTTCGCTAAGCTTTGGCTCCGCATTCCATCTTTGATCCGTCCGTAAAGGGAGTTAAAACCTGCAAAATCTGGACCTTTGCTTGAGTCCAGTCACTTCGGATTGTGAATTTTTTGCGGGATTTGTGGTGAAGCTAGGTCTTCGACAGGATATAGTCAGTAGGCATCGCTTTAATTTCAGGTGGTTATGTGTCTAGGATGTAACCGTGCCCGAACGCGTTTTACTTTTAGAGCCGCAAGGCACTCAGTTTGAGGGCGCTGTTAGCAGCTTAGTTTTCGTTAATGATATAAGTGTCATCACTAGACACGAATAAAGGCGCGAGCTGAAAAGTTAACCGCGAAAAAAGACGAATAAAAAACTTCAGCGAAGAAAGGCGTCGTAACCTAGTCGACGACGAAGAAAGACACGTAAACTTATCTTCGCGGTCAACTATGTTTGCGGATGTAATAGTATGTACATTCCCCAGAGAGTTTTGGGGAATAATTGTGAAGTGACAGTTCTTGGTTCAGGTATAGGTAAATCCTTGTTTACTCGTCTTTTTTCGCCGAAGTGTTTTTTACGCGTCTTTTTGCGTCAATGCGTCCTTTTTCGCCGTCAAAACAATGGCGCGCCTTTATTCGTGTCTAGTGACGATGTATCGGTAATAAATCAAGAAAAACGTTCAAACCATCCTTCGAAGAGGATCTCATTGCACCTGTTATGCCAGCGGCTGCTGATATTTGAGTTCCGCCTAAGCTGTTTAACTACGTAATCCTTAGTAAGCAGGGCTGGAAACCAGACCAGCGCCCCAAAGGAAAATATAGGTCGGACTATAGCTGTCCAGCGCATAGTTCTTGGTTTCAAACTCACAATCTGTTGCTTAACAATCTATTGGCTGCATAGATAGACACAGTGGCTTTCCTTGCACGCTCTTCAATGTTGGGCTTCCAGTTAAGTTTGGCATCCAGAATAACTCCAAGGTATTTCAGCATGTTTGGCAGATCCAGTGCCGTTCCTCGGACCCTTCGTTTAGTAAAGTTAGGGATTTTTGGTTTATTTGTAAAAACCATAAGGTCAAATTTCTCAGGGTTTACGTGAAGATAACAAGTTTTGGCCAGGGAATCTACCGTATTTAGAGCCCTTTCGATAATTTCACCTATGACCGACGGAAGCTGAACCGATGTCCAGTATTACCACTTCGTCTGCGTAAGCCACTGTCTTGATTCTCTGAGTCTACCTTTTCAAGTAGTTTGTTCAAGACTTCAAGTCATAGTAAGGGTGATAGCGCTCCTCCCTATGGCGTGGCTCTCACCACATATACGGCCGTGCTTTAGAAACCGGAAACGGCGTGTACACACTATCCAAATTCGGACGCAGTGGTCAATATCTGTTTCCGTTACAGGTCCCCTCGATGTCTATAAAATAGGCCATTGTAAATTATTTGTAGTCGAGCAAACTAAGCGGGACTATGTAGTCTAGGGCCTAAAATTTGCCGGAAGATCTTCCAACCTAACCTTTTTTGTCTCCAATTCAGACAGCCGATCATCAATTAATCGAATGTTTATTAAAAATGCAATAGCCGTACTTGACTTTTTGTAATAAAGTTAACTATCCGTCAACAATTTGTTGACAGAAGCTGCATTTTTTAATTTTTATTTTTTATTACGACATTTTCGACCTTTTGTGCTCTACCTATTTTTATAAAAACCCGATTTTCATTTGAGGAAAATGGCATCAATTGTCAACTCATTTACTTTTCAATACATGCCACAAAAACCTACAGAAAAAATAAGCAAAACAAATATAGAATGGCACGGAAAAAAATTATCTTATTAAAATATTAAAAAGCAATCAAAGCGGTTGTCGTCAGTTCGGCCTTTTATTGGTATATTAAGCATGCACATTGTTGTTGCAACAGTGATTGACTACATAATCTGAATGTGTGGAGGCGCGTTTGTCAAAATTGCATCGCCAATATGCAGTACCTACGCCCAGCAATTTACATTTTTTTTTTTGTTTTTTTTAGTAGCAATATCTATCAGTATGGTTTGTCTGTCCGTCTGTTTATATGTATGTACCAGCTTATCCACATACATACATATATAGATAGCAGTCTGTCTGGACTACTCAAGTGCTGTGATTGTTTTTTTTTTTTTGTTTGTCTGTCTGTTTGTCGGTTAGTTCATCAATCACTTTACACACTTTTGCAGCTCATCAATAATGCAATGCGCCTCACAATTGTAACACTCAGTAATAACACAAATAAATAATTAATTAAAATCGTTGCGGCGATTGAGTGCAAGTTAACAGTAGTACACACATACATACATACATACATAACTTCGTATTAATAATTTTTGCAGCACATAAAAGAGCCAGTCCCGAATTTTCGGGATTCCGGAAATTTGGATATTTACACTGTAATTTTTTGTAGCTTTAGCAAAAAAAATTCTAAAAATTTTCATAAACGGGCCTTAAATACATATATGTTAACCATATGTCAAATATATGTAAAAACCATTGACATTTTTACTTATGCATGTAAGTATGTACATATGTACAGTTGATTTTAAGAGGCCGACCGAAAAGAAAAAGTATTCTTCTATGATTTTTCATCTTTGTATTCAAAAAATACTTCGCACAGGGTTGCCAACACTATTCCAGCACTAGAAGTGATTTAAAATTTTATAAAGGCTACAGGGGAAATTTCTTTCCAAGATGCAGTCACAAATATTCGTGAGCCCGATTTGTTTTTGTGTTTTTTTTTCTGCACAGGGATGCCAAAAATCTGTAATTTCTTTTTTTAGAAAATCTTAAATGAAAGTTGAAATAAAATATTGATGAATCATTGGGTTTTCGGATGTTTAAAATATGAAATTGTGTATATAAAATAAACATGTAAAATAATTATTTTGAACAGGGTTGCCAATAATTGTTTTTTTTTCTTTTTTGCGAGAAAACCTTAAGTTAAGATTAAGGGTTAACGTTTTGTAAACGAAATTGAAAATAGAACTCGAAAATAATTGCTTTGAACAGGGCCAAGTATTTTTTTGAGAGAAGAAAAACTCTTTTATTATAACTCCGCAAAAAAAATGTTATCCAACCATTTTGATGTTTTGGAAAAGCGAAATTACGAAAATAATATGAAATTTTATAACAAGTTTAGAAGCATATTTTAATTATGTAAGAAACACGTGCCTAACAAAATATTTCATTGGATTTTAGGGAAAAAAAAATTTTGAAGTTGCGTGAAATTATATCGCAGCTGTCAACTTTGAAGTTTTAAATAATATATTTAAGATTCAATGCCATTTTTAAAAGGCAGAATTGGGAAAATTGAGTACCACTTGAGAAAATCCCCTTTGTAGAAAGATATATAGAAAGAAATATCTAGTTTCAAGGATTTTAAAGTAAAATTGCAAAAAAAAAATTTGTAACTTTATCGATATAGCAGTTCTAACTGAAAGTAGTTTTACTACATATTTTTTATGATAAGGCCACGGAATTTTTTTTTTTTTTTTTGAGTTGAGGTAAAACAATCGTCCGTTTAATAATATAGAGAAATAATTCAAAATTTACATTTGTGGAGACTTACTTAATCACACCATTAGAAAGGTTTCTAAGACGCATACGTATGTTCAGCCTAATATCGAATTTCCACTAGGCATTGAAAAAAAATGTTTGCCATTTAAAAAAATGTCATGTGGAAATGAACTCAATGACTACTTTTTCACATAATGATACGATAATTTTTTAATACCCAAATTTGTGTTGTAATTTTTGACATTTCATGCCTAGTGGAAATCCAATATAACAGATGACTAAAGATTCCAAAAATGGCGAAGATTTGTGCCTTTCCATCTGTCTTTGGTATATCAACTCTACGATTCGTTCAAACTTTGATTTCATTGTCCCACAAAATTTAAATTTTGAAATAATGCTGTATAATATTAATCGCGAGTCATTTTGCAACGGACCTTTGTTAGTATATGATAAAAAAATATTTAACTAAAAATAAAAAAAAAATAAAATATTAACTTATCATATTTCGAACAATGAATATTATAAGATTTCCGTTTTGAAGTTCAAAAAGCAAAATTGAAAAATTAGTAAATAAAAAAGAAAACAAAAAA
>NW_016157418.1:90250-92507 GCF_001687245.7 Rhagoletis zephyria | reverse complement strand
ACAACTACAAAAATTAAGGCAACAATAACAGTAGCATTTTAGAATTAATAACAACAGCAAAAGCGGTAGCATTGTCGTTGCCAACATTTCCGTCGCCTGCGCGCCATTCGCCCAGTCCATGGAACTGGCAAAGTGGAGGTGCATAGCCCGACACATAGCAGCTGCAATAAATTGCTTTTACAACACGAACAACAACAATACAGCTGTGGAGGGGCAACAACATCGTTAGCACATACATACATAGCAGTTATTGTTGGCCATATTGGTGGCGACAACAAAAAGCGCAATTGCGATCAAGAATTCCTACACTACTTGCTCCCCCGTTGGCCTTGCCTGCGCTACATTTTGCTTCGTTTTGCTTCGCCTTTGCTTTGCTTTGGTTAATTCAGTGCGCGAAATTGTTGCTCATTTAGGTTTTTGGCGTAGGTTGCTTGTTGTTGTTGCTGCCGGCTGATTGTCTACCATGGCTCGCGTCACACGTATGTACAACATATGCGCGTAGGTGCGTGCGGGCGGGCGGGTTGTTCGGGCGTGCGTGTGCGTATAGGCACGGCAATTATTGTTTGTTTTCTGTTATCGCGCGTTGCATTATTTATTTGTGTGGTCGTTTTTCGTCACCACAAAACGCACTAATATGCGTAAAGTAAACCGCACACACACATACATGCATACATATGTAGGTAAACTAAAAGAACAATGTTGCCAGGCAGTGAATTGGAGTGTTTCCAGATAGCAGTGAAACTAGACCAATTATGGTTAGCTCCAGCAAATTTAGAATTTCCGGGCGCTCAACATAGATGCAAAAGGGCATAACTACCTTCACAAACACGCAAAATTATGGAAATTAGTAGGGTTGTATCTTTCATGTATGTAAGTATGCCAACTATTTTATATGAATTTTTAATCCTAGATCCTACCCTATCAATGGTGGAGTCCAAGCCAGTACCATTCTTATGTCGTAACAAAACTTACGGAGCCATCCAAGAAAGCCATAAGACCACCCATACCTGTAAAGCAGAAATGAGGAAGCGAAGGGGTACGCGGCGGTTGTCCGGCCGGACTAGATATATCCTGTCAAAGACCTGGTTTCACCCCATAAATCCCGCACGAGTCAAAGTGACCGGACTCGAGGAAAGGTTCAGTTCTTCCAGAGCTTAACTGTCAAAACTTATTATTTTGCCTGCCAGACTATTCAAGCGTTTTTTATAGGCCGAAGAATGCAGGTGAATGTCTTCTCGGATAGCCAAGCGGCCATTCAGGTACTCTCTTCTACATGCGTTACATCTGAACTAGCGGAACACTGTAGGAAAGAGCCCTACATGAGTCCCGGGACATGGGAATATTTACGAATTCTGCAAAAAAAATTTTGAGAAGAATCTGCTCAAAAATTACAACTGACTTATATATGGCTCGATGACCTCAAATGATTTTTTGAAGGTCAATGGATGGCTTCAAGCTCAACCCATTAGACTATTGACTATGGTCTGTTGTGAAGACTATGGGTCTTCAAAAAGCAATTGAACGTCTGTGGCAGTGGAAAATTGGCAAGTGCACGAGTTGCTTTCTGCAAACGATGAGTGGCTCGATTGACTTCCACGTTGTCGGAAAGAAACTCAAATTTCTTATTACAGCTTTTATCGGCTTTAGACTAACAAATTTTAACTGATCAGTGATTAGAAAACTCAAGGCACCTCCACTTAGTCGCAGTGCAGAAAATCTTAAAAGACTCGGTAAGTTTGTGTTGGTTGTGTGGTTGTGTTTGCATTTTTTTTTCCAAAACCTATAACTATACTTTATTTAGGGTTTTATTAGAGGCTGGTCAGTAATAAAGTTTTGAGAGAGCTCCTAAATTCTATCTACATACATTGTAGAACATTTCGAGAGTTTTGAAAAAGGATTAGAGAAATATGCTTCTTAAAACTTCCTTGAGTGTTCTACAGCTTATGCTAGAAAGAGACTGCTTATACTCGCTGTATGGTGGATTTAAAGACCAAGCTATGATTTGCTGACTAGTACCTCAAAAGTTTTTTTTTCGATCAGACTCTAGGCAAAAAGCTTATTAGGCCAGTGTGCCCCGGCCTTTTGAAGAAATTTATTTTTTCTCAAAACTAAGTTTTCAAGCGATTGAGTTCGCTGCCACAGAGCTCCAGCGATATGTTTAGGAAGTGTGGAGTATCCCAGCCCCGCGGAGGCTCGATAGCTTAGTACAAAGTATTAATGCAGTACATATGTTGCCACCTGATTGATGCTCAAATAG
>NW_016157418.1:66709-90150 GCF_001687245.7 Rhagoletis zephyria | reverse complement strand
GGAAAAAATTGAATGACTTCCCAAAAAAATCGATGGTATTCTGAAATCTTCAATGCAATACTCAAAAAATGCAATGCAATTTCGAAAAACCTCAATTAAAATAGTATACCATTCAGAGAAATCCAAAATAAATTTAATCAAATCTCGAAAAAAGTCTAAGAAATCTGGGAGAAAAGTCAATGAAGTCGCGCAAACTTTCAAAGAAATCGCGAAAAAATTCAAGGAAATTAAAAAAAAAAAATATTAATAACACTCAAAAGAAATTCAATAATACCCCAAAAAAATCTGTTATTATATTTTTCGGTTCGCGCAGTGTCGATAACTTCTTGGCCCCGTACCCTAGGTACAGAACAAGTGACGCATATGGAGTCCCAAAAAAATAAATTAGAGCCCCAAAACATAAAAACAAAAAATTAAGAGCCTCGAGAACGGCTGAAAAACCACGAATCGTTTTATTTTTCATACATGCCATCAGAACAAAAATGTCAAGAAAATATTTCCATTTCATTTGCTTTAAAATATAAAAATCAACAGCTTTCGTGCTCAAAATATTACAGCAAAATTGTTAAAATCTTGAAGAAGTTATATTCTGCAATGCGAGCGGATTGATAAAGCGATACGATAATTTTTTCATTATTTCCTGTTTTCAAAATCCAAAAAGGCTTTCGGCATTTACATAAACTGAGTTGAGTATCGCTTTAACAGTTTCACCTGCATTCTAAAAAATACAGACGCACAACTCATATCTCACACGCTCAGCATACTTTTAGGCGCTTAATAGCCTTTATGGAGTAGCAGAGAGGATTTGCCGTTTTCCAACTAACTATGCTCAAAATAGCGCATGGAATTGGTATGAATGAAATAACAACAACAGCAGCAATAGTTAGTGTAATTCAAAATAGCCAGTTTTATTATAAGCTTTCATTTTAATTAAAAACGACTAGCGGATTTGTTATTCGCCTTCTTTTTTCATCCATAACAACAGCAAAAGCTCAAATGCAAAACTACGAAACAACCGAAAATGTTACGTACCGTCGTTACCAGCTGACGTGAGCCAGTAGCCGAATGGTAAATTAGTTGAGCAACGCTATCATATTTTCCATTTAAATAAATCGCGCACAACAGACCATTCAAACACACGCTCGCACACCAAAGAACGATGCGCATGGAAGGCGGTTAAAATGTTTCAAAGCAATAACTGTATATAACTGCAAATGAAATTGAAAAATAAAACAAAATGCAAATGCAAAAGCAAAAACAAACGCAAAACGGGTAAAAAAATACAATACGTGCCAACCAAAATTGGTAGGATTTACGGATTGGCAGTCATGTCATTGCGCTTTGTTGGTAAGCGAGGAGGAAGGGATGTAATAGGATAACCGGCTAGTTGCTAGTATGTTGGCTGACAGGTTGGCTGGTTGGCTGCCTAACTCCTGGCGAAGCGGCGCGTAAAATACTCTCAACTCAAAACAAACAAAACAAAAACAAAAATCAAAAAATTAAAAGCTTTCATCGCGCTCTGACCATGGCATAACTGACAGCTGACTGCTGCTTGTTGTTTGCTTTTATGTCGTGAAATATGAAAAATTCGATTGGGTTGCATCGCATTGGTAAGGTACATTAAGTCAAGCGGATTAGGAAAGTAATAGGTGTTTTTTTTTTGGTATTTAAGGTCATAAAAAAATCTATTCAAAAGGATTTATTTGGAGCTGCTGCTGCTGTTTAAATGTTTTTTTTTTTTTTTTTTGGAAATGCGGGGCATTGAAAATCAGCGCACTTTATAGAGATTTAGAGGATCACAAATAGGGTCCCAAACACAGAATTGCCACGCAAAACAGCTTTGCCTTCTAGACAGTAAAACAAATATCGAGAGCGTGAAACGATTTACAGAGTTATACTAAGCCCCCATGTCATTCAATTCAACCACCCATTCGTAATTGGCTCTCTCATTTGTAATTGGCGCCCCAATTACCCTTCGAATTACGTAATTCGCCATTCAAAATTTTTAGAGCGAATTACCTCATTTCAAGGTAATTCAGATCCAATTACCATGCGAATTGTGAACAAATTTAATCGGAATTTTATCGAACTAAGCTGTCAGAGCAGAGAGAATAGAAAAAATCAAAACAAAGAAAGGGAGGAAATAAAGGAAAAACACAATGAATTGTCAAATCGAATTGGGAATGAGTCGTGTAAACGGGGTATTCACCAAAGTAATTCAGAAGCGAGCTACATAACTGGCAGTGCTCGTGGGGACATGGTATAAGTATTAGTGTGAATAACATTCAAAGGCTTAAAGCTCTTATCTACCAAGAAGAAAGACTAGAAGAGCCTCGCGGTTTGATCGACCGAGTGTTTGCGGAAACGGCAACGCCACCTCTACGAGTCTAAGCCAATTCCTATTGACTGCCTCTTGCGCGAGACGAAATGGAAGGCCTCGAAGTGGCCGCACCTATGCTAATGATTTCGCTATAGCGTATGAACAACGTCAAATGATGCTCTAAACTGTTTAACGATCTCCTGCTACTGAGCCGCAGAAAGTGGCCGCTCTTGCTGCTAATCATTCAAGAGAGACATCTCAGTTGGGGGTGCCGTTACTTTGCTTTCTTCCGGACAGCGCAGACTATTGTGCTGAAATTATGCTTCCAGCAAGACGTTTCAAGATTTAGATCCCAAGCAGAGAGAGTAGAAGAAAGCTATTGTAACTTTCATCGATCGTTGGAAGCTTAATGGTGAAGAGGTAGAAGTAATCTCGAGCTGCTCATTTCGATTGACAGACTAATGTAGTGTCTTCCATGTTTAGGTTTAAACTAAATATTATAGATGCTGTAAATAAACTCGGAACTAGATTGGTAAAGATTTCTTTTAGTGACTGTCAGCTCCGTCATGATTAATTGAAAAATTTTCGCATGGCCATAGCAAAAGTTGGCTAAAAAGAACAGTGTGAATGTCATTTGGATTCCCGGTCACAGGGATGTGGAGGGCAGATTCTTTCCGGGAGAACTCATTGGTATGTCTTTTGTCACTTTCTCATTTTGAAAGGATTTGTTTACGCTTTAGTAAAAGAAAGATAGATACAAAGGGTGAGCTATTAGATCTCAGACAAAGAAAGCCTCATCGTCGGCACAGGGGAATAGTTTTCAGCGGTCCCGGTAAAGGACAACGTCTTGCACTATCGGGGGGTCAGATTTTTGTGCAGAATCTCCTTTTAGATCCGGCCGAGTCTGCAAGGATGGACCTCTAGTAGTCCTTCCTAAGGTTTCCTTCCGGGTGTACCCTGTTCACATTTGCTAGAACCAAATGGTCCCTAGCGACAATATTGAAAGCCCGTGCAGGGTTTGTAGGGCCAGAAGAATTTTGGGCCGGGCTTTTTAGGTTGCCGCAATGTGGTGGAACCTTTCTAAGCTCAGTTCCGTAGTGTTTGCTGAACCAAGAATCACGGTGGCGTCTTTTCTTTCCGTCCAATTTCGGCTTTCGGCAAGGATCCCCTAGTCCACTCCACCAGCATATTCTGCTCTCTGTTAGCAGCATTCTCACTAAATTTGGCAAGGAGCCTAGATGCCGCTTTTCTCTCTCGCTGCGCCTTCATCCCAGACGAACCTCCTTTTTTGCCCGAGAGCAGCCGGGCAAGGATCCATTTCCGCTTCCCTTCGAGGGATTAGCTCTCATCGTTTGGCATCAGGCCTATCACTATTGTGTAAGTAATGGATTCAGTTGTGCCGGTTCAACTACACTCCCGGCCGCTGTTGAACTACCCTCGGAGGCGGCCTTGTATGTAGAGGGCCGAAAAACTTACTCCATCGGCGGTACAGGCCTACTTAGCAGCTCAATATACAGTTTCTTGATACCTCTAGGGTTGTGTTAGAAGCGGTACTGAGCGACAGGACTTTCGGCCGTCAGGACCTCCTTGGATCCGCGCTAGCGGTAGCCAAGGGTTTTCTAACATTACTAACGCCGTGTCCATGAGCGGTATTTTTACCCGTGAAAGGGTCCGGTGCTATTTGCTGTTTCGTCTGTTGCATATTTATCCAAAGCGTTTTGGAAATGTGTCGAAAAAAGCCAAGTCCGAGACGACTCTACAAAACTGGTACAGCTTCGACAAGACCCGCACCCATTCGGTTAGAGCGTACTCTTCTTAGGCAAGCGAGTGGAATTATAACGGGTCACTACTTGATGGGAGACATGCTAACAGAATGAGTTTGACGGCAATGACTTCAGCCGGCGAAGAAGGAATTGAAAGTGTTACAGACTACCTCTATCACTGCCCTACACTATCGTGGGCAAGTAGACGCTCATTTTACGCTCACATTTTTGTCTGTCTAGCGGATCTAAGTGAAGCAGGAATTCATGAATTCTCGCGCGAACAGATGGGATGGAATACGAGACCTCAATTGGTACCACAATGGATCTAAGTGTGCCTCTCTCACACATCGGAAGCAGGCAGCCACTTAAATAGAACCTAACCTTATGGGCGAGTTTTCACTGATTCTAATTTATGATTGGACAGTGCAGAAAAGAAGGACCTATGTTTCTAACTGACAAGCCACATCGGCTATTTTTTTTTTTTGCGATTGTTGCGGCTCTCTTACATTTCATGAAGAGGTCTTCTTATTTTATAAATTAGATGCATTAGATGTAAATTTACTCACATTCGATGTGTTGATGTCCATGCAGGACATACATAGTCGATGGTGTAACAATTCTCTCTGCATTATTATTGTTGTTGCGTGCATTGGTAGGGGTTGGCATATTAGCGCCATCAATGGGCACATTACTATTCAAAACTGCATCTGCTGCGCCATATTTTGATGGGGTATTTGGTTTGAAGTCACTGCAAATAAAAGAAAAATTTATAAAAATTAATGGAAACTCACAAAAGGAAAAATGCTGCGTGATTAGCTGAGAGAAAGGGGAATTGGTTTAGAGAGGAGTTAGAGTTAGAGAATGTATTTATGTAAATTCTTTCGGAATATAAAAAAATTCCCAGTACAAGTAGACAATCTTAACAAAAGAAATATATGAGAAGAAAAACCGACCAAGTCTCCAACCACATCCGAGATAGAGGCTAGAGTACTTGAGCGATGACTCAAGAGCAGTGATGCAACAGCAGCCACCTAGCGAACAACAAAGCAAAGCAAAAAAAAAAAGAAGTGCCACAAGCAGAACAAAGCGCGAAACGCAAAGGAACATGCCAGAGCGCCTTGAAGTATGCTGTGATTTACTGTGATTGTTGCAACTTGAGTCCAGAGAGATATGCCGATGGAGAAATATTGAAGAAAAAATGCAAGCAAACAAATAAAAAAAGAACAAGAACAAAACGAAATGTTGCAACTTGAATGCAAGTAAATGCAACAGTGGCAGCTGAAGAATTATGTACTTATTTACATAAATGAATCCAAGAATAGAGGAGAGAAGGTAAGGGGTGACAAAAAGGAGGAAAGCAGACAAGGAAGGAAGGATTGAAGGAGGAAGGAAGGATTTAAGGGAGAAAGAAAGGAAGGACTGAAGGAGGGAAGGAAGGATTGAAAGAGGTAATGAAGGACTTAAGGAGGGAAGGAAAGATTGAAAAAGAAAGGAAAGAAGGCAAGCAGTAAAGAAGGGCAGGCGGCTGTAAGCAACAATGGACTGTAAATACTTGCAACACAATTCCGTTTCCAGAGAAAGTAAAGTGAAGTGGAGTGGAGTGGAACGCGCAGCGGATGGGCGGCAAAGGAAACGACGTAAGCCCACAGGCAACAATCGCAATGAATGCCGGGAAACGGTAAATAATAACAGCAACAAATGCCAACAAATAACAATAAAGCCCAAATTGTTGCATCACCAAAGGCGCTCGCAACAATGGGAGCTCGGGTGCACTACCCGACGCGACTCAACGCCAATTGCATGCAGCAACGCCACAGCTAAGGGAATTGCTGCCACCGGCTGTTGCACTGCTGGACTGTTGGGACATTTGACTGCAGGTGCTGGCAATAATTTCATAGCATTCATTCTTAAAGATATGAAATCAAAGTGGGAGAAAAAAGAGAAATGAAAAAAAACAGCCGATTTGCATATCAAAAAGGCGACTGATGATGAATGGCGGCTAAACAATGCCAAGCATTTATGCGTTGGGAGATGAAAAAAAAAAACAAAAACAAAAATACGAATGCAAGATAACACACTTTCTTGGAGAGCAGGTAAGGTGCGCGCAAATCGACTTTTGCCGCAAGCGCAATTGTACAGTTATTTATTACGGTTGAAATGCTTTACTATTTATGTTCTTTATTGTAAAATGCAACTAGAAATATCAATGCATACTCTTTGAATGCAACACTGCATACAGCACTGCAGCCTGCCTGCAGGTAAGCAACACTTTTGAATGCTTTTAACTTTTATTGCTGGAAAACGACTTTTTAAATTAGTTAATCTTTAAGCGTTTCAATGAAATTTGTTTTTAAAGTTGCTCAGTAACATTAACTCACGTCTTACGCCGCCCACTTCCATACGAGTAGGTATCAATAAAAAACTTTCGCGATGGCAATTTTTGAGAAAAGCTCCAAAAAAACAGGAATAAAGAAAAGCGAAAATCATTCAATTTAAAGTTGCCACTTTGCAAACGCCCGCATAAGCGCATCACACATGGCGCACACGCAGACACTTGTGAATGTGTGGGTAGATAAATACATATCTAAGTACAGTGGTTCCAAATTGGAATTTAGTGTTCATAATTTACTGGAGCCTTAATTGTTCACTCAACGTGATTCATTTTTTATTGAAAGCTTATCAAATGTTTATTTATTTATATTAAATTGTTGGCGTAAAGTGCACAAAAAGTAGCAAAAAGTAGTTGAAAATAATTGTAAGGTTCTCCAAAAACGAAAAAAAAAAATCACAATAGAAATCGTATTGTTATAAAAAAAATTTACCAAAATTAATTGTTTTTTTTTTTTAATTTTTATAAAATTTCTAGGTCCACAGCACCTAGTTCGCGTTGATTTTTACATATTTTTTTAGCTGACATTTTGTTGTGCATTTTGTTCCACGTACAGTATGCTGACAGTTTCTGCATAACGAAAAAAAATCATTAAAAATCAACGTGAACTCTTAGCCACTTGACACTTGCACTTTATTATACTAAAATTTAACATCTACAAATCTGCGTACCAAAAATTTGTATAAAAATTCAAAAAAAAATATATAAAATTTCCATTTTATTATTTATTTATTTTATTAGCTGGAGCAGCAAAATCTTTGTTCTTCAAAATTGCTACTTTTTCTGCACTGCACTAAAAAATTTAATACAAATAAATAAAAAATCGGGCTCAGCTGGCTCCTGCAAATTTTATAAGCTTTCATGAAAAACAAACTTGATCAAATTGATTGCAATATAAAGGCTTCGGTTTTGAACCACTGTGCGGCGCTTGTTCAGCAGCGCACTCCTACCACATTTTATTTCTCACAAAAAATTGCAGCAAATCGCATTAAAACTTCACCATTCAACGACTTTCTTGACAACGCTTCTTTTTCTAATTTTCTTTCTTTTCTTTTGGTTTTTCACTACATCCGAATTCAAACGTTTCACCTCCTCGCTTTTGCTCCTTTTTGTATTTCATGCGAACTGCCACCCATTTACTGCATGTCGTCCAAAACTTTTCGTGCCAAATATTTGCCAATTTTATACATTTCCTTATTTTTTATTATCCCAGTTATTCTACACACTTCAGCAGCGTCTTTTGTATGCGAATTTGGCGCCAAATTGTTATTCGCTAATTTTCGCATCAACAACAATAGAAAATGAATTCGAAATGTACAAATTTGTGAAAGAGTTTATGCAAAAAGGCAGAATAATTTCGCATTTCGTATGAAATGGCACTAAGAATTTCAGCAAGTTTCGGCCTGAGAAAAGTTTTAGCGATCATCAAAGGGTAACTAAAAAAAGAAAATACAGGAAACTGTAGCACACGACCAAACAGCCGTTCAACAAAATTAACTCACAACTTGGAAGATAACAGAAGAACTGGCTGTAAACAAAATGATTAGAGCTCCTTAAAGCAGTCACAGCAACATACACACACCAAACTCGTGGACTTAACCGGGGTCCAAGTGGCGTTGGATCTATCTAAGTAAGCCGTTCGGCACCGTGTGTCATTCCACGCTCCTGGCTTTCTCTCTACGACGACGACTCAAACGGTGGTCGATAAATAGCTGATTAGACACTCATCAGTCAAGTTCTGATATAAAATTCCAAAGTCAAGGAAAATTAAAAAGGTAGTCCCACATGGTGGTGTACCGTTCTGTTTGGTTTTTACATTTTGTAGCTTCGTACTTTCCTCAAATACCAAAGGGAGTCTCCATCATCTGATATGCTGACGATTACTTGATGATAACGTCCGGGAATGTAATTGATTACTTGTGCTCGAAACGAAACGGTTACCTCAGAACTTTTTCGCTTCACTGGAAGGAGCCTAACCTTCTACCCTACGGCAACCCTTTCCATCATTTAAACGAAAGAGGACAGACTACAGATTGGAAAACTACGAACCAATTCCGACAGTTAACAACCCGAAAATTCTCAAAATAATCTTCGATATCTTGCTTTCTTTCTCGGAGCAAACAACCGCAATTCCGAGAAAGTACAGAGCTGCAACAATGTCCTCAAATCGCTTGCCGCAGCACTTGGGGCAAAGATAAAGACATGGTGTTGGCAGCATACAAGACAATCGGCTTGCCGGTTCTAAACTATGGAGACCTGTCACAACACAGCGCTCCGAACAGCCACAGAGCACCACATGCATAATGAGGTTGAAAAAATTAATATGGGGGGTCTTTAATAGAACAACAGAAGCCAAGTCAAAAATGTTTAGAATTTTTTTCTGTCAGTCTGTATGTTTGTACGCGCATCACTCGAAAACTAATGCAGGGCACGCATGCAGTTCTCACCGATGCATTGCTAGTGAGGGTCTAACTTTAAATATAGAAAGCAAAAAATTAAAGAGTTGCCACCTGTTTGAAAATTGCAGTTTTATTATATTGAAAGGATAAAGTAAATATTGCAGTGGGATTTGCAAAAATTAAAAAATATATTTTGTTGAAGGTTGCCATCTGTTTGAAAATCTTAATTCAATTTAATTGATAACATAAATTGAATATTGCAATATGGGTATCAAGGAAAGTTTAGGTTTTAGTTAAGTTTAATGACGGAAATATTTTTGAAGAGGGTTGCCACCTGTTTGAAAAATGTATTAAATTAAAATGATAAAATAAATTAAATACTGCAATACGGATATCAAACAGCACAAAAACACTTTTAAGCGCAGTGAAGCACGCCGGCTATTTGCTAGTTTCGAATAAAATGTCGGCAAAGGTTTGCATAGAACTGGAAGAAGCTCATTGATAGAGTGCTACGAGTTACTATTTTTTATATTTGAAACAAATTATTTTATTTTCAGTTGAGCTCATTTCCGCATATCTTTCATCCTTTTCTTTTGTGTATTTTTCCATAAAGTGGGGTGAATAATAAACTAACGAAATTAAATCTACACTACCCCATTTCCCCGAAACCAACGCGCAACTCTCTCTCTCTCTCTGCCTCTTTCTCTATTCACATGTGCATCTGTCTACACCACTTGAGCGCTATTTAATCCTGTCAAGAATATTGCAACTCTGCAGCAGTAGCTGTCGACACTAGAGTGCTGCTTTTTAAATTAGCATACTGCTAGGCGTGAGAACTATGGCAAAAGCGATATGCGACTGAGGGACTGCTGATGCATACGGGGGCTGTCCTACTCAAAGCTGTGTTGCCACTCAGCGGTTGCATTTATTTCATTGGTCTAACTGTTGTTGCTATTAAGCGCAGCAGGGGAAGAGAAATGGGAAGCAGTGCACCGTGGACGGCAGCGCGCAATGTTGACGCGCTTTGTGGCAACGTTCATAGTCGCCTGTCGTCTGCTGTCGCCTGTCAGCTGCTCGCGTTTGGAGTTCTATATCATATTTCTTTTTCTTTACGCTAGCTGATTGCTGTTCACTTTAATGCGATTGCCGCAGCTGCAAACGCAACTGCTCGCCACAATTTGGCTGTGCAATAGCGTAAATTTGGTAAAAAGGAAAATGCGCGACTCTGCGCCGTTGTAGTTATGTTAATATATACAGTATGCGTTCAGCATCAGAAATTTAAATATAAAAACTCAAAATCGCTAAAAAAAAACTTTTTGCATTTTCGCACTCGAAAAGGCGAAAAACTAATTTAAACTTTACATTAATCAACAAAACTAACAACAGCACTGCAAAAGCAACAACTTGAAGTTAAGTTTTCATGAGTAAGTAACACTGAAGATTGAGGCGCGCAGCGATAACAGAGAACAACAACAAGAGACTGCCCCGAATTTAAAGCAACACTCAATACAGCTACAACAAAGCAGCTACCAAGAAGAATAAAAATCTACGCTTCAAATTATAACCGAGCTGCAGGGACCGCGCTCCCTCTTTTACAACCCCCCGCCCCGTTAGTCAGTCAACGCCGCCAGCTGCGCTGCTCTCCAAACTAAGCTTTCCAAACAACAATAACCATTTTAAACCGAAAATATCAACAATTACTACAATGAATGCAAAGAAGTAGCGAAGCGCGCGAACGCCAGCAACAAAATACTCGTACGACTGCAAAGCTGCTCAACGTGCGGCTGCTTAATCCTTTCCTTATTTTCTATGCCGGGGGACGCTGGCTTAGCTTTTTAGCTGCAAGTCGCTTTTTTCGAATTTCTTTTGTTTTTGTTTTTTGTTGCAGCATTTTTACCACTTTCCGGTCAATGATTTTCGCAACCCCTCAGAACATTGCTTGCTTACGAATTTTTAGTGGCCACTTTGTCGTTGCTTTATTGGTTGTGCATTTGTGTGATTGTTTTTCTTTTCGTCAGTTTTGGTTTTCCTTGTTGTTGTTGTTGCTGTTGTCTTTTTAAGCGGATTAAATTATTTCAGAAATCTTTAATGAACTTTTGTTGAAAATCTGCTGTTTTATTTTAGACTAAATTTCGTAATGCCAAAAAAGTTTTCAATTAGGCTTATAAGCAGCGCAATGCCCCAGGCGCCTTGGCAGGGAGTACTTACATACATAACTCAGTGCTAAGCAAAGCTAGGTTGGGTTGAGACACATTTAAAAGCTACTTATTGGTTGGGGTTTAGGCACAACTGTATGAGTTTATGTTTGGCCGTGCCATTTTAAGGCTTCAGTCAGTAAAAATAGCCTCAGCTTCGCCACTGTTTTAACTACCAACGGTCCATCTCCGGCTCGAAGGGCCCTGCATCTATAATTTAGGGGCATTCAACCGGCGAGACGATCTGAAGTGGGAGGTGCGAAAAAGTTCAATATATTTTCCAATAGCCATGCCTAGAAATGGATTAAGGAAAATGGATAGCTCTAAGAGCAGAAGTCACCAACGACTCATTAGAAACTCACTTATCTAAAAATGGCAAGTTTCTCTAAAATTAACTGAAAACTTGTGTACTGAAAAGGGATTGTCAATATACCCACTGAAGTCCGCCACATTGTCACATTTACCAAAAGAAGGAAAGTCTATGTGACTAAAACTATGTTGGCAGTCAATGCCGAATATCCTCAGCACGAAAAGTAGAGACGTTCGTAGTCGTTTGGTTCTCAAACCATTTCGGGATAATCCCGCTGAATGTTCAAACTCACAGCCAGCATTCTACCGAAATTATCCATTTGCAAGCCATAGAAGGTCAGAGTTCATGAAAGGGACAGGCTCTTAAGGGATAATATTTACGATTGACGAAGTCTCCAAAGTATGGTAAACCGACGGATTGAAGATGGACAACAGCAGTGCTAGGGCAGGCGTACTTGAACCAAGATTCCAGAAAAGTTTGCTGTTGGGCGCATACCCAATCATATTCCGGGCGAAAGTTTTCGCTATCGCGATTGTCTTACTGGAATGACGGTCTCGCAAGGCGTGGAACCCAAAGGATATACTGCAGAGCTGCTTAGGAGCTGGGAAGAATCCCAGATTACAGCCCACTAGCGGCAGTCAAATGTAATGGGACAAAACTCCTTCCAGAAGGAACTCCTAAAGACTCCTTGAACTTAGCCGGGAGGGCCATAGAACTTACAGGCTAACTGGCAGGAAACTGGAATTACTATAGACATGGATTACAAGTTCTGTTGGTTGGTGGGTGAAACTCCAGAGCATATTATTCTATTTGACTCCTGACGTACCATGAGCCGCAGACCGATGTAAGCCGAAGATTTGAGTGATAGATCCATTT
The DNA here is from genome assembly GCF_001687245.7 of Rhagoletis zephyria. Classification (NCBI taxonomy): domain Eukaryota; kingdom Metazoa; phylum Arthropoda; class Insecta; order Diptera; family Tephritidae; genus Rhagoletis; species Rhagoletis zephyria. The sequence goes on along the minus strand of NW_016157418.1, from coordinate 77,898 downwards.
AGGTGACAGCGCGAGTATAGCCGATGTAATAATAGTAATAATCTAAAATAAATAGAACTGATATACATATTAAAGTTCACACTGCGTTAGCTCCTTTAATCTGAAATAGGCCAAACTATGTCTGCTCGCCACTGTATGTGGCACTACCCTCAAGTTAACTCGAACTGACTTGGATCAGGGCACGCCTTTTCGAAGTGATTTCGTCGTGCCGGATCGAGGAGAAGCAATTTGGTTTTTATCATAAGCTTTTTACCCTAGGTGTACACGCGAACGTTTGCATTGCCTACCGAAGTGAAGACCGCTATTAACTTTTAAAATTGTTTAAATAACTTTTTGGATATTAGTCGGACCAACTCGGCTTATACCGGATGAATGAACGCTCCATCAACGTCGCCTTTGGTCAGTTGGCACAGCATAGCGGTCGAACCCGCTTTGGATTAGAGTTAACTTACCTGCACTGCTCTCATTTGAGCTTATTGCCTTGCATTAGACTACCACGACGGTGACGTCAGCTTCGGCTTGTCCTCGCCCAATACCTGCCAGCGATGAATAATTTGAATAGGAGAAGACATTGCCCTCGAAGTCGCAAAATTTGGTCTCTGATGCAGATGCCTAAATTCAGGCCGCAGAGGATATTGCCCTGTCTCTTCTCAAATCGTTCCAGATACTCTTTGTTGAGAAAGAAACCCATGAACTTCTTCGAAGCCCATGACCGCCCAGTCGGTGGGTTCATCGCAAGAATTTTCTAACGGTTGCTTCGAGATAGAATTGTCCGCGGTATGACTAGAACATATTCATTCGATCCATTACCTCCGGTTTTACTCCCAGAAAGATCTTTTCAATTTTTATAACGTTGGCTCCCTAAAGCGACATATATATCAGAATCTTATGGGCGATTACCCTAACGCTGGCCTTATATATACCATTCAGTCTCCAAAGGGTTTCTAAAATTTCGTAATAATTCATTAGCATCCAGCGTACTAAGGCAGCTCCGACCATTTACCCTGAGCAGCGTGGCCCCATAGTTTCTAACGCAGTCGTGCTCTTTTTGCAATTTTCGCCAATTTTCACCCTAATTCATTTCAAATTAGACATTCTATTCGTACGCCTCAATAATCAACAAAATATAATATCTCACAAAAATCGTCTAATAGCTTAATAAGTGCAAGCTAATTTTATTATTCTACTACGACGTCAATGCAATTCCCCAAGCTTTTATGCAATTTTTGTTTTACTTTTTCTCACTTTCTCAGCTCTTTCCCTTTATCTTTACTTTATTGCATTTTATTGCACACCACCCTTTTTGCCTGCCACCTCAGTCCGAATTATATACGAGAAATTGTGCATATATTCTCAGCACTTGCCCTCCTTGAAGCCGATAGCGCCAGCGACTTTTTAAGCCGCACTGATTGGCATAATCCGACCGCAAACGGATTAGCAACGCCCGACCGAGCGGTATTAAATCAGCATGTGGCAATGCCTGTCAATTGTCTGCTGTATGCAACAGCTGTTGCTGCACACAACAACGGCAGCGATTACAACGGCACAACCACCAACCAAGCTGGTAACAGTGGACGCTTGGCACTTAAGAAATTGTATTGCATGTATGTACATTAGGGCGGGTCAATTTGTATGGGACATTTTTTCGACATATAAGCATACATCACAGAAAGATTCTACGTGTAATTCCAAGCAAATTTGCCGAAAATAAATGGGTCTAAAATCAATTTGGTGTTTGCCAATAGAATAATACGTAGAATCCGCCCTAATGTACATATGTCTGAATGGAATAGTTTTTTAAATTTTCGCACATTGAAAGTTACACATATGTTTACTAGCAGTGTACCCGACAACGTTCGGGATGAACAAATGTTACGCGTCTGGGATACGCCACATCTCCTTGTAAAGCCTCATTTTTATAAATATACCTTACTATAAGCGTCTACCACAGTTATGTCTTCACACCAAATTTCATGTGACTTGAAGTTCCAAAGTTAGGGTTCCCTGAATTTGCTACCCCCTTGGGAGGTGACATGCCCCGTGTAAGCACTCAACCCCTTTTAGTTTAACATAATTGGCTACTTTAGTTATGTCTCCTCATCAAATATCTATCTCGTGTGCCTTAAGGTTCCAAAGTTATAGCTGATTAAAAATGTCACGCCCATGAGATGTGCCACGCCCTCTTGTCTAAAACCTTCATTAATGTCTTCCGTATGACACCCATATTGTTATACATATTGCAATTACCTAGTTCCCTTAATGCAAGTTGAATTGACTTCTCAACAGGTGGCAAACCCCTACCTGTAGTTTTGAAATAAAACCTCCTCAAACCCATGTCGATTGATACCCGTATTGGTATAATTCATTTCATTTATTAGCTAATTCCAAAATTAACATTTTTAAAACTGGCCAACCCTCTTCAAATACCTTAAAAATATTCTAAATGTTCTAATTACATTTTGTTAATTTAATTCGACTTTTCACAAAGTGGCAACCCCTTTCAAAATATAGCTATGAGCCTGATTGCTGTTGTATAATTTAATTTAATTCGACTTTTCAAACAGATGGCAACCCTCTTCACAATAAATGTAGCTATGGACCTGCTCCTTGCTGAGACGAACCGCTTCATACCTATATTATAATATTTCATTATAACATGAGTATAATTTAACTAAAATTTACTTTTGAAACAGGTGGCAACCCTCATCAAAATATAGCTATGGACCTTCTCCTTGCCGATATGAACCGTTTGGCGCACATATCCTAACATTTCATAAAAATGTTGTATAATTTAATTAGAGTTTTCAAACAGGTGCATGGGCGTAGCCAGGTAGGGGCAGGGGGGTGCTCGAGCCCCCTCCCCCCCTAACTTTAAAATTTTCCTCATATATGTATAAAATAGTACCCTGAAATGCCGGCTTAATAGGGTGGGCGCCCCCCTCCCCCCCCTAAATTTCATTCTGGCTACGCCGATGAACAGGTGGCAACCATCTTGAAAATATATCTTAAAATCTTTTCCTCGCCGAGACGCACCGTTTGATAAATATGTATGTTTTTTATCTTTCAAAACAATTTTGTGTAATTTAATTAAATTCGAATTTTCTGACGGATGGCAACGCTCTTCAAATTATAGCTATTAATCTACTCCTTGCCGAGATGAATCGCTCGACAGCTATTTTAATAATTAATATAACTTAGGTATAATTTAATTAAAATCGACTTTTCAAACAGGTGGCAACCCTGCCAAAAATATAGCCTTGCCCAGACGAACCTTTTGGCGCACATATATTTCAAAATTTCATAATTTTTTTTATAATTTAATTAAATTCGACTTTTCAAACAGGTGGCAACTGTCTTCAAAATATATCTTAAAATCTTCTGTTCCTGCCGCCAAAAAGAACCATTTGATACATACATATATTTTCAACTTTCATAAAAATTTTGCATATTAAATTTTAATTTTCAGACAGATGGTAACCCTCTTCAAAATATAGCTATTAGCCTTCTCCTGGATTTTTTAAAAGCCGCAATTTATTCTTAGTGGAATTAGTTGGGGGGCGGGGGGTAAGTCGCATCGCCAACGTCCCATAAAAGTGTCAACGCCGGGGATGCAGCAGCAGCAAACAGCTTGCGAAGGACAACAAATGTTGCTCATTGCCAATGTCAACCACAGTAGCGGATGAAGTAATTTTTTACTTCTGCAACGCGCTTCTTTGCAGTACTATCACCAAGTGGTTCACCTCATTATGGCCAAAAGCTAGTGTTTGCGCAAGGCAGCGCATTATTCACGCCACACGGCCAGTGGCAAGTGGCAGGTACCTACCTGTCCACTAAAGCCTCGACCAGCTCAACAAACTCAACAACATTATCGCCTTCATCCCCATCGGTCTGTCTGTCTATCAACATTAGCTAGCGCGGCTCCACATCAATGCCAACTTTGCAAGCACACCAATTACCCAGCGACTACTGAAGTTTGTTGAAGAGAAACAACAGCAACGCGTACAAACATTGTTGTCAGCAATCTAAGTAGTTGGCCCTGCAACTATGACTGCAGCAGCAATCACCTGAGCTGTGGCGCTCCCTCCCCAGCGGTTCACTGGTCAACGCGATAAAGGCATCAGCACACTCGATAAACCCCCACCTCTCAGTTCTCTCCAACTTTTCCTCACTCGCCTACAGCATCAGCGTTTATTATCGTGATGTGGCAGCATTTTTCTACACAAAATTTCCTAGTAAATGTAATTTTCCCATACATTCAACTTTTTCTTTTTTTTCTTTGCTTTCGAGCAGCATAGCCTCTTTCCGTTAACAGCTTCCGCAGCATTTTTTTACCCTCTGACCCAACTCGTTTTGCACTTTCTCGATAATCAGTGAATTATTGCCGGTAATTCAGCGCTGACAGTTTTGCGGTGTAGTAGAAATGTTGACGGGTCATCGTGTGGCAAGTAGCTGTACACACACACACACACATTACAAATCGTTTGCAAAATCAAATTGCCACGCCTGCCACTTAATGCAATCAATGATGGGGCAGATGACTGCAGCAGCAGCTGTTTGCTTTCCTTGATATTTTTGTTGCTGTTGTTTATGTTGTAACCGATATGAGCATTATGATCCCTATGTCCCCTATGCCCCCTACGTCCACAAGGTCTTAGCTACCCGACAACGTTTGACGATATTTGTTCGCTTTTTTCTCACTTTTCTGATTGCTGAGTTGGAGTTGCTTGCTTCGATTGATTGCATCAGCAAGTCTTTACTTGATGAGATTGTCGAAGGGAAAGCGACAGGCGATAGACTACTATTTGTACATACATTTGCACGATATCAGATGAGACCGGAGAGTTACGGAAAATTACAAAACGACAGGTTTTTGGCAGACGCGAAAAGCAGTTAAACAGCAAGACAACCCAATCAAAAGCAGGCGTCTAAGATTAGATAATTAATTAGAGGAGGTACGACATGACAGACCTATTAAGGCTCCTAGGCCTTAAATAAATGATCTTAAAATTGCCACCGAAATAGTACCTACGAAAGCACAGGTACACGAAGGTAATGTAAAGTTCTTCGTCTTGTTCTATTGCCCCGAGTGCGTTTCGATGTACTAGCTTCTTATGTTCTGCCCTGTCCCGCGAGATATGTTTTTCACTAAACAGTAGAGCCTCGAGAGCTGCAGTAGTTGTTTTTAGTATTGCTCTGGTAATGCCCACGCAGGCTAGTCATTTCAGTTTGTTAATCTTGATCTGAGCGGACTTCATTTATGTTATCTTTCACCACATAGGCGCGGCGTATTTCATGATGAAGACCTATATATACTTTGCAGGTACCTTGTTCGTTTGTGCAAGAAAAGGGCAGCTAATGGACTCTTTAATGAAATAATTCTTATGAAGAGAAAATAAGCTAACATTTCTCAGGTATTTAGAGGGCATATTTTATGGATACACATTTTTTTTTTTATCTAAATAAAAAGGACAGACTGCGAGGGGACAAAAAATAGACCCCTTGCATTATAAGCGGCGTCCAGAAGGCACATCTAACGTAGTTCCAAAAATCGATAAGTAGCTCCACCACTTCCATTAAGACTAACGAAGTAGACAGAGAAGAAATCAAAAGTGAGACCAATCAAAGTTTACAAATTCGCATTAAGCAATCAAGTGGGTCTGATCCACATCAAGTCCATGGTTCGTCAAAGCTATTAGGGATATGATAGTGCCCGAACCACATTTACATAAGATAAAATATGTACGCTTTTGTAAAATGAAAAAATCTGCTAGACTGAGATCAATCCTACGACCCAAATACGAGCATCTAGATCTGACCAGAAAATTCCAGCGTTTTTAATGTATTCACAAAAAATATATCCAATAGAGATTATCTGGGTACGTTTCAGTGCCGTAAGTTTCGTAAGGCTATATTATATCAACCAGCGTGGTTGTCCAGCGTATGTTGTTGAGGCTCAAATAAGACTGATCTTGCAGAGCTTTGAACTGAAATCGCCTGTATCTTTCTTCTCTGTCCTCATCAAAGCTAAACATCTGTTACGAACCGCTACCGTCTCCTACCGCTTTTAAAAAAATCATATTAAGCGTTACCAAGCTTTCTAAATGAACAATAACCAATGCGAACCACTTTTGGCCTTGGCACATCTAACCGGCGTTTCACTAACTACTTAGGGTGTGTTCACACAGAAAGCGGAGCCGAGCCGAACGAAGCCGTTCCAATCGGAGTGAAGCTTGCAAATTGCTGTAGCTACATATGTATATGAAAGTGTTCATGCGGCAAGCTTTTCCAGGGGCGTTTTGGAGCTGAAAGCAAAGCAGTTTTTGATTTTTAATTTTTTTTTTAATTTTTCAGCTTCATGGTGCTGCTGCTCACAAGACATCAAATTATTAATCGCTCCGCCTTTCTTCGCTTAGCACCGCTCGGCTTTCTATGTGAACGCACCCTTACTCGCGTATTCTTTTGAGCATGCAATTATGTGTAGGCATCGTGATGCCATGTGCTATTTATTACCAAATTGTATGACAATGATTATTGAATGTAAGGGTGGTACTTTATTATCGATTGCGGTCAATGTGAAAGCCTCTCTACATAACCCACTTGCTGCTGCTTCGTTTCTTAGAATATTGCGTTTGACCAGGGACTCAAAACTAAGTCGACCTAAAACGCCTGGGCTATAATAATTGGCCTAGAAGTGGCGTACGAATATACCACGCTTCAAAAGGGTGAAGGATTCAGCAATAGCGCAAACTTTAGTCCTTAAAACACGCTTGCAAAGTGAGGCAGGTGGACTGATCTTTTTACTGTTAGGGGTACAGAGAAATAGAAAACACCTGCTTCAATGCCGGCAATCTATTTTAAAGCTATAGGAGCGTATCCAGGCGTAGATACGTATTGAATTTACTGTTCCAATGGCAATTCGACGGTAGGACACCGAAGACCTGTGCGATTTTTGTAGGTCATGTGTGTATAGGATAAGGTGAGACTCTTTTTTTGGATGAACCTTAGTGAAAATTCGGAATAAAAAAGCGCAAGATCATTATTCCAAATTTTCAGCGGTCTGGCAGCATCAAGTTTGATGCCATGATTTGTCATATTTGCATTTTTCAAAATTTAATTCCTTTTTTAACCGACTTAAAAAAAAGGAGGAGGTTATCAATTCGTCGGAATATTTTTTTATTTTTTAGGTATTACACCGCAGAACTGTGGACCACGTGAATCGATTTCTAAAATTCTTTTTTATCAGAGAGGTGGTGCCTCAAGGCTGGTCCTACAATTATTCGATTTAGATTCGATCATTGGATGATAAAGAAGTTAACGATAAATTTGTATATGAGAATTGAAGTCGTTTGTGTTTGTAGCTAAATACTTTTAGTTTTACTAAGTGGTCCTTTACGTTTAGCCGAGCTCGGAACAATTGAACCCCCTCGACGGAACAGCATTTAGTCGTCTGAATTCTGCCTGGTTTTACAAATTATACTGATTGACATGCCCTAGACTTTTTAAGGGGCCTGAAATATAGGAAATATAGNGTCGTCTGAATTCTGCCTGGTTTTACAAATTATACTGATTGACATGCCCTTCGAGAGGGGGTGGAAGAAGGGTGAATCCCCTCGGGTCTAGACTTTTTAAGGGGCCTGAAATATAGGAACCATAACTTGTTACTAATTTTTTTGCAATTTAATTTTGAAAGACAACAATACGCACGATTTCAATAACTATTTTTCCGAACACAATACCTGGTACTGTAGCTAGAGCTGAACATCCCTGGACGTATATTCACCTGCTATTTGCACAGAAAACTCCAAAAAGATTACTAAATATTTACATTATGTACAAATGTATGTCAGTATGTACGCATAATATGATAGATTTCAATAGCAATTTTGAAGAAAATCGATTCTCCTGGTTCAGTTAAAAACTAGTTGGTTGTAGGTTTCCCCCAAAACGGGTAAAATGCACAAAAAAATTTTGAATTTTTTTAAAATAGTTTTTGGGGATTTTATTCGTTTTGGGGGAACCCCTTTATTGTTTTCAAATAGTTTTTATTATGTAGATAACATTTGTTAACTGGAACTACTCTTGCTACCGTTTCCGCACTTTACATTAAAAAATTTTATACAAGCAAATAAAAATTTAAAAATCGGTCTCCTTAAGCTTTCATTAAAATATAATACTTAATTAAATTGAGTGCAAAAGTGAATTGTGAACAATAAATGCCAGTTTTGAACCACTGTGCGTCGGCAAGTTACAATAGCGATCCGAATATTGTTGCTTACTGTTTACAGAATCGCGCCACAGGCCTTCTACTCAAGACTTTAGATAAGTAAAAACGCAGCCTTTCTCTGCTTATATTCCAGACTATTTTAAACTTTCCTTTGGCAACCCAAACGTGGAAAATTTTGCGTACTCACATGACGAACGGTGTATCTTCCTTCTTCGACATACTGTATTGACACTTCTTTGAGGATTTCTTTATTTATTTAATAAATTATTATAATATTTTCAAGCGCTTGCACACACTTCTTGTAACACTTTAAGTAATTGCAGTGAAACCCGGATCGAATGCGTTTTAACTATTTTTCCTTCTTATTTTTCTGTCTATATTTTAGTTTTTATTGCTTAGCACAAACTTTTTGCTTAAATTTGTTTTGTTTTTTTCTTAAAAAAAAAAGAAAAATAATAATTTACAAGCGCAATAGAAACAAATTTGGCAAGAGAATTTTTNAAGTAATTGCAGTGAAACCCGGATCGAATGCGTTTTAACTATTTTTCCTTTTTTATTTTTCTGTCTATATTTTAATTTTTATTGCTTAGCACAAACTTTTTGCTTAAATTTGTTTAGTTTTTTCTTAAAAAAAAGAAAAGTAATAATTTACAAGCGCAATAGAAACAAATTTGGCAAGAGAATTTTTCGAATTTTCACTTTTCAAAATTCTGGCTTTCTTTTCGAAACATACAAACACTTTGCACTTTACACTTTTCTTGTTTATCTCAAATTACAATTAAATTTACACGTGGTTCTCTTAAGCAACTCGCGCACCACCCACGGNTTTTCTTGTTTATCTCAAATTACAATTAAATTTACACGTGGTTCTCTTAACTCAACTCGCGCACCACCCACGACCATCAACAGTTAAGTGACAATTATCGGCGTTACTAAGAAACTATACTCGAGAATTTTCAAGTAGATGCCTTTTTTGATGGACAGAGCACGGATAAGTAGAAAAGAGAGGTGTAAACAAAAGAAGAGTCACACAAATGCATATGCAAATATTATTACCAACAACTGTAAAACAAATGAAAAACACTTGATAATTACAATTACAAAAACAATGCAAGGAGACTAATGTCATAGAGCAGAGCAGCGCAAGGGAAAGAAGGCAACGTGCAGAGCTAATCGCAAGCAATACACAATTTTGTGGTGCTGAGTGAAAGACGCTGAGGTGATAAGATTATCTATTTACTCCATATATGTACATATTTTTGTATGCACATACTTATTGTAAATGCTCAGCTTCATAAAGTGATTTTAATGTGTGGTGATATGTGCAAAGCCAAGAAGGCAAGAATAATTTAAGTAATTAAAACCAGTTAGTTAGTGACGTCCAGCATAGAGNTGAGGTGATAAGATTATCTATTTACTCCATATATGTACATATTTTTGTATACACATACTTATTGTAAATGCTCAGCTTCATAAAGTGATTTTAATGTGTGGTGATATGTGCAAAGCCAAGAAGGCAAGAATAATTTAAGTAAGTAGTTAGTGACGTAGAGCATAGATGTGGTTAACTCAAACAATTTTCGGGAGTTGACTCGATAACTCCAACTCACTCGATGACTCCAACTCACTCAGCTCATTCAACCAACTTATTCGACTAATTTTATTATTGCATATCATAAGGCTCTTTTCGTATGCACCTTGTGATGCCTTTGCTGAGACTCTTAAGAGTAAGGGAGAAAAGTGCATAGGAGTTTTTTGTTTGTTAATACTGATCAGTCCTTTTCCAAGAAACTGAAACGAAGTGTAAAGAGCATGTCAGACGTGGCAATATTTCTAACTTTTCTATGCAATTCACTGTCAACTTGAGAGAGAGAAATTTTATTTCGATGTGTGAACAGCCAGTAAGACGCCCAAAGACGCTTGTAAAACGTGCTATCTTAGCTGAAAATACATTGAAAATGTGCTGAGATACGACGTTTTTGGACCGGCTGCTGAGATAGGGCATTTTTCAGTCAAATTCTGAAATAGGGCATTCTTCAGTCAAATTCTGAAGTATGGCGTTCTTGAAAAGTTTTCTGAGATAAGGCGTTTTCATACTGGCTGCCGAGATAGATCGATCTTCCACTCAGGTATCGATATGTGCATTTGTTGGAAAAATATGACTGGAAAACGTTTGTCTACATATTTTTGCGTGTCCTATGCAACGTCGTGAATAATTTTTGGAGCGGTATCTTCAGCTTTAAACGCCAAAATTGGATCCACAATTCACTTCAGTTTAAATATCAACAGTAATTAAAAGTTTCACACTTATCGACAAGGCGAATTCATATACATAACGCACCCTAAAGGTGAAAAGGGGAAGTCCATTTTTTTTTCAAAATTTAGTTTTTGATAAAGAATGGCAGGTAATACAAAGTTACATAGATTTTTTGTCTCCCCTGAACAATTTAAACAAATGGACTTGGCGCCTTTTCACCCTTAGGTGACGATATGTACATCAATTCGCCTTGTTTATCGATATCTCGGTGCAACATGCATTCCAACATTTTAAGATATATAAAAAATCTGCCCTTTTCCCCTAGCACCCATTTTTATGACCGAAAATCCCTACAAGTAGGGAATTTTCCCTACATATGGCATCAGTGCCTTGCTGTCACATTTCGAAAATCAGTTTCAGAAAAAAAAATTTGCGAGATGTGACTCCAATTGAGAGAGCGCAAATCGATTTCGGAAATACATATATGTATTTCAATTTGCTTGTGCTGCACTAGAAATCTACCTTTCGGAAATAAAAACACTCTTTCGAAAGACACTTTACATTCAAGGTGTGACTGCTTATGCGAATGCGTTCTGAAATTTCTCAATTTGACAGCCTTTTCGAAATATATTTCATTGCCACGTCTGACAGGCTCTTACGAGTTATATGGTCATTTTTCATGGTTAACTAAAATGATCGATATTAGAG
>NW_016157418.1:45613-60975 GCF_001687245.7 Rhagoletis zephyria | reverse complement strand
ATGTTTAAATTAATTTAGTGATTAAATTTAATTTAACTTTTTAACAGGTGGCAACCCTCTTTGAAAACGTTTTAAACAAAACTTTCCTATACCTCTTTCGATTGACATCCAGATTGTAATAAATTATTTAATCTTTTAAAAAATAGGATTGCCTTTTAAAGACGTGGCAACACTCTTCAAAATATTTTTAAAATAAAGCTTTCTTAGAACTCATTCGTTTGCCACCCATATTAAAACGCTTAACTTAGCTTATTAATTAAATTGAATTTAACTTTTAAAATAGGTGGCAATCCTCTTAAAAATGTTTTTTTTTTTATAAAGCTATTTAAAACTCGTAATTTTGGCGCCCATATTTTGAAACTTCGTTAAACTTATAATTTTGCATATAATTTAACTTATTCACTAGGTGGCAACCCTCTTCAAAACAAATCGCTTCCAATGAAGTTGGGGTGCAGCCAACTTTTGATTCAACTAATCGCCCCTAAAATTGCCTGGAAAATCGGCTCATGCGAACACCGTGTAAGACTTCAAGCAAATAGATGTCTTGGTTAACAGAAAAAGAAAGACTCTGGTTTGGGCATAGCGTAATTACGGTCTTATCATGCCAAAGAGCACTCGTGGCACTTTTTCGTTTCGTATTAGTTTTGTTGGAATACCAAATTCAGACCTTACGGCATATTTGTTCTTACAGTAATTCACCCTGGTCTTGAAACCTTCTCTTTTGTCTGTTGCGGCTTGCTATTCCTCGTCGTACCAGTTGTTTTTCCAGAGTCTCTGAAATCCAACTACTTCTTGGCTGCAACAGCACATTGATCCAAGTTCAGGTTAGGGCCTCAGAATATAGCATCCCTCGTCAGAGGTTTTCTCGTGCTGGCTAAAATTTTTCTACAGTGGGACCAAAGACCCTTTTTTAGTCCACCCCCTTTATTGGAATTGGCAAGCAGCGCTCGCAAATGAGAAAGATGTTGAAGAATTTCGTTTTTATGCGGAACGATGGTACGCCTCTCCCAAAGTTTAGGTTAGATTATGTTATGTTGCCAGTCCCGAAAAGGACTCACTTAGATTTTATTTAAATTATCCCTTTGTGTTTCCTCAAGTAGAATTCCTGGAATGGTAACCAGAGATAATCTGTGCGAAGTTATGAGTAGCGTGGGGTGCCCTAAACAAAGTTCCGCATGTAGCAGGGTCCACTCGGAAAAGTTCCTCCGGAGTGTTGATGAAATACTAGCCAAGCTGTTAAGATTCTAGTCTAGTGAATAATAGGCGAATGAGGGGGATGTGATGAGATGACTCCATTTCATCCTCCAAACAGCTACGGCAATTGGGGTCTGTGACGATGTTATGTAACACCGCCTGAGAGGTTCCTAAAGGAAAATCGGCTGTAAAAATCGAAAGCTGGTGTTTAACTAGCTGCATAAGCTCCCTATACTGCTGTCAACAAGCGATCGGAAAGGCCTTGCAACTTTGCAATTCGGGCTTTTTTGCCCAGCGCTCGCTGAGCCGTCTGTAAGCCTGTCCAACCCGGAATAATGCGCAGGTCGAGAAAGGACAAAGTCTGATATGCTGATCAGCCTTGCAGCCTGGCGCTGAAATCAACTTGATTTAGAAATACCCCAAGGTGATTAAGGAAAGGAGAGGCATTCTCCGGCCAATTTCGATTATACTATGAGCGACTCTAGCGGCCTGATTTACGCGTGGCCTTTAGGGTAGATAGATATTTACAAAACAAGGCAGTACTGCCTAAAATCATAATCCCTTGGACTTTAGATGTGGTCTTCATAAAAAAGAAGAGGATTTTATCTGAGCGTTTACCGTTCCTTTTGTTGGAATTTTTTTAACTTGGCAAGTCCCAAGCCCAGCGCACAACCAGAAACTGATGCAAACTTTACGGACCACATTTTTATAACCCTTCCTCTAAGGCATTTCAGAACAAAATTAGTAGACTTCAATGGACCCGTAAGCCGAATATGTCGGATAGGCTCCATTACGCCTCCTACACACTTCGAGCCATCTGTGTGGTCGAGGTGTCCTAAAGTTTGACATTCTTCCGAGATGCTCCGAAAATTCGGTTAGCATTTTTCCAAGGCCTTATGTAACTAATCCTGGACCTTCCCGGTGCTTATTTTGTTTGCAAGTTTTCTGAAGTAGGCCTAATATCGTAAACCGCTATAACTCATGGTGCATTTACATGGTATGAATCTGTTCATAAGCCGTATGAATTTTCCTATAAAAGAAGCACCAACTCTATAAAGAAATGAATGAAAGCGATACATATTTAACATTTCTGACTTATATACTTGGCAAGTATTTTTTTTTTTTGTAAACAAGAAACAAAAAAATTTCATTTCGTGCTAACTTCGAAACTAGAAGCTAATTTTATTTTTAATGTGCTTTAAAAAAGACCTACTGCCAATAAAGTCTTGCGGTTTGCTATTTTTTCAAATGTGTCATGCTTCCATTCAAACATCTATGTGGATAAACAGTTTTTTGTTCAGAAATTGCTTGTTTCCTTTTTTTGTCTTTCATATTAAAAACGTTTGGCACAAGTTGAAAGCATAGGGATGCCGTTTTCTTTCGTTTCTCAATGCATTTTATACTTGAAAAGGCACCAAAATATGTATGCAATACTTTTACATATCGTCATTTAAAGTACAAAACCGCGCATCAAGAAAATGCAAAACCTTGTATGTGAGGTTGCCTAAATTTTATAGGAGAGAGTAAAATTTGTCATAATTCAAAACGGTTCCCTATTTTAAACTTAATTATCTCTTCTATCTCGTCTATTTATCTCTTATGTCTAAGTATCGAAATTTTAGTATAAATGATTAAGGGCTTCATGATAGGAGCTTCCGGTGCTCAAAAATCTTTTTTTGGCACAAATGTCAGTTACGAGGTTTTGCAGAACCACGATACGCGATTTTTTACTTTAAACGACGATATACAGATTGGCGCTTACACAATATGTTAGTGTTTGGCCTAGCTTCTCCTCCCATATGGGGCGTGCACCTTGATTTTGTCACACAAAGGGGAAGGGCAGTTTTACGCCGACTCCGAACGGCAATTGTATTTTGATGAGAAGCTGTTTTCATGACAGAATACACTCGGAGGTTTACTATTACCAATAGAAGAGCGAACAGCGGAGTGTATATATCGATGGCTGAGTGGAAGATCGACCTATCTCGGCAGCCAGTTCGAAAATGCCCTATCTCAGAAAACTTTTCAAAAACGCCCTACTTCAGAATTTTATTGAAAAACACTCTATCTCAGAATTTGGTTGAATAACGCCCTATTTCATAATCCGGTTCAAAAACGCCCTATCTCAAACGAAAATACATTGAAAATAAGCTGAGATAGGGCGTTTTTGAATCGGCAGCTAAGATCGGGTGTTTTCAATAAAATTCTGAAGTAGGGCATTCTTGAAAAGTTTTCTGAGATAGATCGTTGTTGAAAATTTTTCTGAGATAGGGCGTTTTCGAACTGGCTGCTGATAGGTCGATCTTCCACTCAGCCATCGATATGTAATATAAATAAAAAATAATGCGAGGTTCTATAAGAAAATGTACCCAAAATTCTGGAGCAAATGAAAAAATGCTCATTGAAAATAACTCACATGTATAAATTAAATAATATAACTTAAGCGGTTACAGCGCTAAACAAAAGGAAGAGTTAGAAAAAATAGCAATGCGGTTTGAAGGAAACATAAGATCACAAAATGTTTGTTTGTTTGTCGTTAATTCTCCCAACCTTTTTAGATATGACACTCCATTCATTGCATTAGTTTGCAAATATACACTTATTGTTCTACAATGGCAAACATTTTCGTGGGATGTTTTTTCTTTAATTTCGAATTGAAAATACATTACGATCATATTGTACCGAAATAAGTGTGGTATCCCTGCATTTTGTAAAAGCCAGAAAGAAGCATCAACTGTATGAAAAAATTAAAGGGAGAAGTAGACACACCTTCTATAATTTTGACTTATATGTATATTTGGCAAGTCTTTTTGTAAACAACAAAAAATACACATTTTCATTTCTTTGCAAGCTTGGAAAATATAGGCTTATTTTTACTTAATTGTGATATAAAGCTCATTAAAATGTTGTGTAAGGTCTTGTTATCATAGTGCTTTGTATTTTCATTGTCCACCATACGTGAATTGTTTCTATTGAAAAAGATCTAGTACAAAGATTTTTTATTGTTTTGAAATTGTTTGTTTATTGTTTTTAATTTTTAAAATTCCTACATTTGACATGTATGTGAATGGCGGAGTTGCCGCTTTCCTCCTTTTCGGTGGGTTTTATATTAAAAAAGGCATCAAAATGGGAAAAAACCTCCTTGGTATCTCTGCATCTGTTAAACTTTTTATGGGAAGATGTATGAAAATCCAACTTGCTATAATTTCATATGCTTAACAGTATCACAACAGTATGTTTACAGTATCTCCCATAATTTTTCATATGAAAAAATCTATTATATGCATCCCACTCGATATCATTGAATTCCTCATAAGAACATGTAGTCCCTCTATTTTAGCTTATCAACAGTTCATATGGATTCATACCATGTAAATGCACCATTACGTTTTAGCATGTATCCCTCTTTAAAGGACCATCAAACTTATAATGGGGTTGTATTATTCTGGGCTACGCTCATTTTTTTGCCCTTTCACAAGTGATAATAAATTCGAAATCTGGCTGAATTTCCTATCAATGTCACTTTAAGAGCAGCTTTATTACTGGATATTGCCTGCTTTTATGCTCTACAGCCAAGTTAACTAAATTGGTTCACTCACTTTTGTCCACCTTTTAGCTCAGTAATTACAAAAATTGCATTAATACTTCCAAAGACCACATTTTACTGCAGCCACCCCACTGTGCGTTGTTGACTCGCTTTTCCTTCGCTTGCCTCATTTCGTGCGATGCCTTCACTTGTCGAACATTCGGCATACTCGTCACTTCTCATTCGCTTGTTTGCTCATCGTGCCACTCAGCGACTCAGCCACTTCGCCGCCGCGTTCGCGTTCGCGTTCGCATTCGCAGTTACACAGGCACACAGTGCAAAACATCGTCGTCGCTATTACAGAGCACAGAGTAGCCAAGTTCTTTGCTGGCGAAATGTTAAAAATCAATACGAGCGCAACGTTTTCGTAGAAAAGCAATCAATTTTTTCAATTATTCTCTCTATGCTTAGCAAAAGAAAAATTTTCTAAATGTAAAATTTAAGTCAATAACCAAAATAAGTAAAAAAAATAAAAATAAAAAGCAAAATCAAACGTGAATGCATTTGTGGCAACGATATAGCAAAGTAGAGGAGCACCAAGGGTGCCACCAATGCCAGCAAACGGAACAGCAGAGCCAGGAGCAGCCGCAGCAGCAGCAGCAGCAGCAAAGGAAGCAAAAAGTGCTAAGTTCTAGCTGAAACTTGAGTAGACGGTAACGCGTTACGCGAAACGTGTAATACGGCTAACGGAAAACGGTTAACGGGAGTCTTTAATATTCTTTTTTTTATTCTGTTCATCTTCTTCGAGTGCCAGCGTGCATGTGCTTGTGGCAGTACACGCGTTGCTAGTGCGTAAGCAAGTGTGAAATTAGCAGCACAGTGTGAGAAAAGAGAAATTACCACAGCTAAAAGTGGAACGAATTGCTTTTTTGTTGCAGTAATTAAGCGAAAAATTTTACAAATTAATACACAACTTCGATTTTCCCTTTCGAAACGCAAGCTTTCGATTTTTACTACGACGGCGACGGCGACGACGACCACTTCGGCTGCGTCAACCCCCCGCGCGCACACTCTACAACGCAGCCAGCGCGAAAATAAAGCAGGGAATAAGAACAACACCGCACCACCACCACCACCACTAGCACGCACAAGCCAACCACCGACCGTCCTTTCTACACAACGTCGTTTCCGCTAACCAACTCGCCCATTCGCTTGCCGTTGGCTTCGTTGTCGCGCGCGGTAGTAGGTACTACAAATTTTCGCTAAAATTTTCATGCGACTATGAAACGCAAGTCATTGCTAAATTATAAGTAATTACGGTAATTTCGTTTCTTTTCAACGCCTTTTATTGTTCCTCTTATTCCTATTGTAATCGGTCTGTGTGATTCGTCGTGTCGTCGCGCAGCAGCAGCGGCGTTCGCGGTGGTTGTTTCGCGTTGGTGTGTTTGGTGGCGGTGTTAATGTTAATAAACCATAAGTGGAAATTATGGCCTCTTCGCTGTTGGGCCTCACCGATTTAATACGATTCCAATTGGAGCGCATCAAACTCGACGAACTAACCTACAAGGATGAGCTGCATTTGCTGCGCCAGCTACTGGCGCTGGATACTGCGTCGCAACAACCGCCGCACTCGGTGCTCTCGAACGGCAGTAGTCAGGAGCATAACCAGCAGCCGACGCAAGCATGCGCGCCAACGACCACCTGCACGCCAACACAAACGCAGGCAGGCGCGCAAACGCAATCACAACAGTCACACACGCAGGCGCAGACACCTTTGCGCTTGCAGGCGCCACAACACCACCAACATCAGCAGCATTTCGCGACACATTCTTCGCCGCCGCTACCGCCGCCGACGTCACAACAATCGTTGCCGCCGCTGCCGCCGCCGCCGCAGTATCAGCCGAAGTCATTGCCGCAAAATCATTATCCGCCGCCGCCGAGTCAAAGCCAGAGTCAGTGTCATCTCAGCAGCGCGCTCAGCCAGATTACCAATCCATTTCAGCACTCGATTCATAGTCACAGCCATGAACATAGCCAGAGCCAACAGAATCTCTATCCTCCCAGTCATAGTCCGGTGCAAAATCAACTCTGCTATGCGCAAAGTCAAAAGCATCGTCAAAAGCAGCGTCGATTTCAGCAGCAAAATTCCAAGCGCTCCTCACAACAAGTACAGCAGAGTCGCAGCAAGCTGCATGGACAGCCGACGGATAGCGATGGCGCAGCAACTGCTGATGAGTCCAACAATGTCGGCGGCGGCGGCGCCAACAATCACCACACATCGCCAGGTGGGGGCGGCTATAGTGGCGCCGCCTGCAATGGCGGTATTGGCGCACTGGGCAGTAGCGGTGAATTGGCCGATGAGGAGCTGGTTGGTGCAGTGGGTGGCAGCAACGGTGGTGGTGGCGGCGGCGGTGTCGGCGGCAGTGCGGCAACAAATGGCGGCGGCAGTGAGGATGGCTCCAGTGCCAGCAGCAATGCTGACCTACAAAAGGATTTCAAGTGAGTATTGTGCGAGCAACGATTTTATATGTACATATGTATTTGAGTGTCTGTATCTGTGTGTGTAGATGAACGCCTGCAGCGATAGCTAGCGGAAAAAAGCGAAAGGCTCGCATGTACATATGTACATACATATGTATATTGGTATAAAAGATGGTGAAAAGGAAAAATGCGATTGCAGTAAAATCGAACGCACTCAGAAAAAATTT
Source organism: Rhagoletis zephyria (assembly GCF_001687245.7). Taxonomy (NCBI): domain Eukaryota; kingdom Metazoa; phylum Arthropoda; class Insecta; order Diptera; family Tephritidae; genus Rhagoletis; species Rhagoletis zephyria. Next base: position 53,547 of record NW_016157418.1, on the reverse strand, counting down.
TCGACACTTTCAAGTGCCAAAGCACGAATAAAATTGCTGTGCAGCAGCACTAATGACAACAACAAAACGTAGTAGGCTACTCAATGGCGGCGAAAGTTTCTGCATTGTCACACACACACACACACCAATGACATACGCGCGCGTATCTAAATGACAGCAGAGTTTTTGTGCCGCACGAGCACTTCAAAAAACATGCACAGCAGTCACACACACATACCCCTCCCCTTTCCCCTTTCGGAGTTTGCATAATTTCGTGCCAGTTTGAAAAAGTGCACATTCACACACACACACACACACAACGTACGAAAAAATTGCACTTTTTCCCAAACACAAAATTTAACTTTGCCTCGCTGGTCGCTTGCATGCCTATGCACACATACCATCTTCCATGTATTAATAAGTGTGTTCTCTACATTTTACTGCTGCTTACTTTCTTGCTTGTCTGATTTTTGTTGTTGTTGTTGTTGTTGTTGTTGTTGTGCTCGCTTCAGTTCGGCGCCCATTTTCCGTACGTTGTTGTGCTTATGGCACTTGCGCGCCCACTGATTGCAGGCCAAAAATAAGGTCACGTGTGTCCGATGTGGCACAGTGGCCCAACTTACTTACATATTTTACTAGATATATGTATGTACATATGTATACATGTATGTATGTATAAATACCAGATTACATGGAAAAATGACATGAAAGCCTTGCTTGCATTTGTTGTATTTGTATGTACATATGTATACGAAATTACAGTAAAATGACATGCAGGCAGTAAACGTTGGTGCACAGTGTTCGCTTTGCCAATAAGATTGAAGTAAAAAAAAAAACAAAAAAAAACATCAGCGCACCGAAGCCACTCTGGTAGCGCAATTTCTTTCGTTTTATACTGCTGAAATTTGTAAATAAAAATCTTGATCGCATACCTTTAGCCTTATTCCCTATCCTTGTCTTTGTCATTGTCCTTGAGTTTGTCATTGTTCTAGGGTTTATCTTTATCTTCATTTTTATATTTCCTTATTTCTAACTGTATTTTATCTGTGTCGTTATCTTTGCCTTTACAATTTTATATGTTTTATATTCATATTTGCCTTTGTTTTTATCTTTATCTGTCTCTTTATCTTTTTTATATTTTTCTTTATTTTTATGTTTATATTTATCTTTACCTTTTTCTTCGTCTTCATTTTTATTTTTATCTTTATCCTTATATTTAGCCTTATTTTTATCTTTGTCTTTGTCATTGTCTTTGACTTTATCTTTATTATTATTTTTATAAATTTTTTATCTTTAGTGGAAAATCGGATCGTCTAAGTATCCAAAAATGGAATATGTAAACGGACAAAAATCTCCATTTCAGCCACTTCTTTTTTCAGTTCCATTTTCAGATTTTTTGCTGGCTGGGTTTGAGCTTTATTGCTACCACATAGAAAAATTTATCACGATTGTTTTTAGTCTATTACTATCTGCTATTTTTCATCCGATTTGCATATATATTTATGCGCTCTGCTTTGTAAATATTTCCCGTTAAAAATGTGTATTCCACGCTATTTTCGAAGAAATAGACAATGTGTAAGACCCTTCTCTGAACCGTATTCTAGTACCTTGGTGTCATTCTAGACAGGGAGTGAAACGTTATCGACCGCTGCAGGCAGGCCGACATAGATAAAAAAAAGGGGAATATAATAAGACCCATTATCTTCTACGAGGCCACCGTCTTGTAGCCGGTGTTAAAGAAGACTCTGTTCAACGCCAAGATAGAACGCGTCAGCGTTGCCTTTTTGCCGTAATTATTTACTAAAATTATTAAATTTGTTATTTATTTATCAGATTTAGTAATTTTTGTTTCGATTTGGTAACCTTTTCGATTCGGTATTACATGTTTGTTAAGGAGAGAAGATCATCCCCTCACTCACATATGTACTAGGTTAATACAGGCCCGTTCTGACTCCACATTAGGAAGGGGCATCTAAGATTGTTTATGGGAATGGACTTTTCTTTTCTATTTAAACCTAAGAACAACGTTTTGCGCTTCCTGTTATAAAAATACCAGGTAATCCTAGAACTTTCACATCTGTTTAAAGATGACTATGACTATATTTCCCGGAATGTTGTGGGCGATCGTACCTTTCCTTGCTGATTTATCAGCTGTGTAAAGCCCCTTAATATCCTGTGGGCTACTCTGTAATGCGATACGGAAGAGCAATGCGATACGATAGCCACATACATCGTAGCCTATCGCACCGCATTTCTCTGTTTCGTATCGCATTACAGAGTAGACCCCCCCCTGGTGTACTGCCATCCATATTAGAATTCTAAGTGGGCTCTCTTTCACTTAGATACTTTCCATTGTCAATGTGTGAGTCTTAAGTTTTCAGGCTTGCCTGATTGTCAGCAAAGATTAGGCTTTCTCATTAAAGAACAAGAGTCAAAATTTTGTGCAACTTAGGAGTGTTATGATCTTTATAATAAAAATCATAATTTATGGTTAAAATTATATTTCTATTTTTCGATCAAATTTAACCGTTATTTTATGATTATTTTCAATCAAAAAAGAATTATCGTTTTTTTTCCATACATTTTTTATCATTATTTTTGGTTTTTATTATTTCGATCCTATTATAAACGTTATTTTCAGATTTAATTTTTTAGGTCATAAAAGTTCTAAAACATCTTATGGCTATCGCAACCACCATCATAATGGTTAAAAATGATCGTAAAAAATCGAAATCACAAAAAAATGATTACATTTGATTGAAAATATAAAAATCCAAATTAAGCGTTTATTTTTATTTGTATCTTGACCAAAACTTGACAAATGTGTATTTTCAAGTGCTCCAGAGTTTGCGCTTATTCGCATATACATACATATATGATCATTCTAGAAGTCTCATAACCAAACCTCCAACGGTGCCAAACCGGATGATCTCTCGCCGGCTTTTGGCTTATCCAAAATTGTATGAATGATCAGAGGCCTTCAGATATTTTGTAGCCTGGATGGAAATGAGTATCCATAATGTACCATAAGAGAGACAATCCCAATTTCTGAGAACGATGAGCAATTAATAAATTTGCTTCATTGACTACACTTTAGTTTGAAATCCACAATAAGGTTTTCTGGTGTTACGGATTTCGGCGCTATCGCCGACTTAAAAAAAAAAAGAAGCTAAATAGAGCGCTGAAAACATTAAAAGCGCCAATTGCCTGAAAAACTTGATCTGGCTTTTTAATTTTATGATATCTGATCTTACGATATCTGCTTACGACCTGTTGCCTTCGGATATATGTATGTATGTACACTAGGGTGCCCATCGAAATTTTTTTTTTTGGAAATTTCAAGACACAACCCCCTAATTTTATTCGTTTTTATGAGAAATATTATAACCAGTTTTTTTTTAGATTTTTTAAAGGTCATTTAGAGATCGCGATCTGTCGATTTAGGTCACAAAATACGATCTTGTAGATTTATGAGTTTTTGAATAACTATTATTAAGAAGAGGATATAGAGGCCTTTAAAATAATCTATTGTCAGACTTGGATTGTTGGCATTTTTCATTGGGAAAACTAAAAAAAAGATTTATTATTCTTTTTTTTTTATTTTGGCATGACTTTTCACCACAATTTCAAAATATGTAGTACTATCTAAAATAAAATCTATTTTCGAATAAACTTCATAAAAATTGTCGAAGTTAGGCAACATTTCTTAAATACCGCCTAGAATTTTGTATTGTTTATGTACCGGACTTTCAGAGTTTTTAAGCAGTGTGGCTATGAAATTCATCAATATATAAAATCGCTCTTTTGGGGTGGCACCGCCCATTTATATGATATATGCATATCTCAAAAGCTACTTGACCGATCTCGACCAAATTTAGTATACACAATGCGCTTAGCCTGCTAAAGCACCTTTTTGAATATTTTTGAAATATGTTTAGCTTTTTACCGACCGTTTTAGCTCCAAGGAAATCTATTTAATTTGTGTTTTGATTCGTCGACCAAAATAAAAATAATTTTTATTTGTGATTTGATCCGTTGACCAATCAAGAAATACAATTTGTCTGTTATTTGATTCGTTGAACAAATAAAAAATAAAATTTATGTTCTCGAAGATGGTGCTTGCTTTATATAACAAAAAAAAAGTAAGTGCGCCTGGGCCACACTGGAGAAGTGAAACTTACGTTACATACATATATATTTTGTCTCATAACCAATATACATACATACATATGTGCATACATACTAGGGATGCCAAAATATCAGGAAAATCAGGAATCACGGGATTTCGGGATATTGTTTAGGTAATCCCGGGATTCAAATTGAGTCATAAATTTTATGAGTATGAGTAAAAATTCAATATCTGATAGCATTTAAACATACCATTAAATAAAACTATTTAAAATTTACGATAAACTGATTGTAAAACTCATATATCGCTAGCATATAGTTGAAAGTTGCTAACTTCACTTTTAATGAAAAATCATATTTTGATATAGGAAGCTAGATAAATGAAAATTGCATCGTTTCGAAAAGGGTAAAGGTCCTTGTTTTTTGTTTTCTCGTTTATATTCAATGAAAGCGAAATTTGCTAGGGCCAAAAAAAGTTCCGAAAATTCAATAAGGCCAAAAAAGTTCGAAATCCTTTAATAAATATCGAATCCCTCCGATTCGTATGGAGTTTTGCTTTGCTTTAAAGAGGCAACAATTTTTTTTTCAAAGTTTTGCGAAATACTTGAAGAAATGGCTATACGAAGTTTTTTCCTATCCGGTGCAATTTTTAAATTGGGACTTAACAACTTTGCACTCTACGCTAGCGATATTTATTAAATCAGACAAATTTTAAAGTAAAACATTCTTTTAATTGTATTTAAAAAACCATGTGATTGTATGTGATGTGAGGTACTTTTAAAAATGACGATTATTAAAAAAAAAACATAAAACAAAAATATACAAAAACAATTTCTCTAAACATGTTTATTGTACTCTACAAAGAAATGACGAATGGAGAATTTTTTGCCATTTGTTTTCGCAATTTACTAGAAATTTTGAGGGTGTACGAGTCAAACGGATCTCAGAATCGGATTCAGCGGGTCGAAATACATGTTGGGAGTTGGGTCTGGTTAAAAACACACACCCCTTTTTTTGCCGGTGTTGTTATTATTGCACTTACAATGTTTTCGTAAGAGCAGCAAAGCATTCAAAGCGGAGTCTTCTAAGCTTGACCCGCAGTTTTTACATACAAAACCTACTGATGGAAAACATATGTATTTCGTCATCAACACTTTTAGGCTGAACTGTCAAAAGGTAGACATAATCCATAATGAACCCTATCTCCCCCATTACAAAATATTTGAACTTCTTTTACCAGCACGTCGGTCAAATTAAAAGTTTTTCGATTTGAGGAAGTTTTGAGTGGATTGATCTAAAAAATTTTCTAACTTTTCCTTAAAACTCTCTGTTTCGTTTACATATTAGCGACGCTATGAGTAAATTTATTGAAATCTTCTTCAAAAAAGGCTCAGACTGCAATTTAAAAGTACAGTTTCAAGCTTTTTGTTAATTGCAGTCAAAACGGCATCCCGGGATTGGCATCCCTAATACATACATACATCTGCTTCTGCTTAAGGTTATATTTTGTTGTCTTTTTTTTTTCTAGATCTATACCTCCTCCTTTATCTTCATTTTTATCTATATATACTCTATCGATAACAAAATCGATAGTAACATTCAATAACACATACATAGACAACAAAACCGATAAAAATATCGATAACAAAATCGGTAAAACAATATCGCTAACAAAATAGTTAAAAATATCGATTACAAAATCACTAACAAATCGATAAAAATATCGATAACAAAATCGATAAAAAATATCGATTATTATATCGATAGGTTCCGAAAATATCGATAGCAAAATTGATAACAATATCGATAAAAATTTGGATAAAAAATCGATAACAAAACCGATAAAAAATATCCATTATTTTAATGATATGTCCCGTGAATTCCGAGAATTTCTAAAATCCCAAAATAGTTCCCAGATTGAGTCTGTGTGGCTCTCTCTTTATCTACCTTTATTTTAATCTTTCTTCCCCTATCTTGATCTTTACTTTTATCGGTATCCTCATCCTACTGCCCCCTCTTTGCCTTTACTGTTATGTTTATCATTTTCTGCATCTACACCTCCCTTCACCTTTGCCCTTATATATATAAGTAAAGTGTTAAAATTTAACTTGGTCTTCATTTTTGCCTTTATCTTTGTTGCTGTTTTTATTTTTACCTTTGCCTTCATCGTTTTCTTTATCTTAGTACGTAGTCACCTTTACTATCATTCTTGTATTGGTCTTTTTCTAAGTGTTCTATTCTTTAACCTTTTATTAGCAAATTTTTGTTAAATTAATACCATGTGCATACACTCGGGAAGCACTTGTGTCAGCCCCAACCATTTCCGTAGCACCATTTCCGTGTGCAATTTCCGTTGAATTTGCCAATTTACTCCCAACCAACCAACCGCCGCGGCGCCGCTAAAGAACTTTCACTTAAAAAAGTGTTTCTAGTCGGAAAATCAGGAAAAAATAGGTTTGCCACACAAATCAAATCACAAGTAAATTTTATATTCTATTTGTACGACGAAACAAATTGAAAATAAATTTTATTCATGATTTGATTCGTTGAACCAATCTCAAATTTATATTATTTACGATCTAGGATTTTTGATACAACATTCAAATCAGAAATCAATTTCGTTTTTGGATTCGGGATTTGAGTAATTAAAAAACACGCAACCCTGGCTAATATTCTGTCAGCTCCGCGGTCTTGTTAACCGACTTCCAAAAAAGGAGGAGGTTATCAGTTCGTTGGAATATCTTTTTATTTTTTTTTTTATTAATTTTTTTTTTGTATCTTTTTTTTGCTAAAAATTACTTGTTGTTTTAAGTAAAGTGCCGTGAGCTTTGCTACAGTACATTGGTCTGGAAAGTGTGTGCCTCTGTTCTGTACAATATTTTGTGGCCTTTAGGTCAGTGTTGAACAAACTTGTGTGCGAGGAACTGTTGGTTACGACGATTTATTTTTCATATAAAACCCCGTAGTTCTTGGGATCCATCATTTCATTACTTCGTAGACGCACTTTCAAGCTCATCTATCAGCATATTTTGGAGCTGTTTAAGAAAGAAATTTGGGCTAACCAGCATTTGCTCTGCAAATTCTCTCAACATTGTTGATGGCATGACCTTTTTTTTGCTTAGGGCAGAAAAAACCTATAATTTGCTCATCCCCGCTACACTGTGCGTCATGCGATTTGCTTGTGGCATGCAGACTTATTTGTCATACCGTGCACATTTATATGAGCCTTACAGGCATGTGTTACACGACAACACTAACATTCATATTAAAGACTTCTAGGCATACGGCAAACACATCGAAGTCGGTCTTTGTGTGTGGTGCCAATCTAAATATGTAGCAGAAACAGTATGTTTGTGACCTCCTGTCGGGCACCCCAAGTGTATGGAATTGGCATGCCATAACGTGTCGTGAATTTTTTATTATTGTTTTCGTATTAATTAAAATTGATTTTCATTTGGCCTCTCACGCTCCCGCTCTAGCGTTGTGTTGGTAGATTATCCTTTCTGCACTTTTCAGCCATTTTTTGTGATTGTTTTTTACACTTTTTGGTGTTCGTTTTTTATTATTTGTTTTACTTAACTTTAGGCTTGATCCTGTGCACCTTTGCATTACCCGCTCTTTGCTCGGTGAAAGCTCTTTGCTCTTCTCCATTGTCGCTCAACCTCACCTGACCTGCCAAAGCGATTAATTGAGGAACATGGCAACTTTTTTTTTTTTTTTTAATTTTTATCGTGGTAATGCACGAAATTTATATTTATTTTCTGTCATTACACTTGCAAAGGTACACCCATACATGCATAAGCATGTAAAAAATATGATGTTGGTGT
>NW_016157418.1:44127-45588 GCF_001687245.7 Rhagoletis zephyria | reverse complement strand
AGAAGGATTCGATATTTATTAAAATATGTCGTATTATTTTCGCCTTATCGGATTTGTGGTGCTTCTTTTGGACTTAGAAAATTTTCCTTTTATTGCTTATGAAGAGGAAAAAATAAAATAAGTACCTTTATAATTTTCGAAACGATGCATACTAAATTTCTCTAGCCTCTTATATCAAAATACGAGTTTTCATAAAAAGTGGACTTAGCAACTTTTCATTCTAAGCTAGCGATATGTGTAAGCGCCAATCTATTGTTATTATTATTATCTATTACATACAATTTTTAAGAACTTTTTTTATTTTTTCCTTTTTTTAATTATTTTTTTTGTATTAAACTTTTTTTTTAAATTTTTATAAACTTATTTTATAAATTATTCCTAGAGACCCAAAATGATCCTTATGGTAATATTTAGAATCAAAAACGTCACCTTGGTTTAGAAGAAATTTGTTTCGTGTTCGGATAGTAATTATTTGAAAGAAATATCTTTTTTCGTCAGTGATCGGGAAGGGTTCAAACTACCGGGGAAAGTTATATCGGAAAAAAAGAAGTTATATGTGTCCCGGCGTTTCGCTGGGTCACGTCTAGGAATCGAGATATATCGATTTGAAGTTAGTAACTATCATATAGGGGAAATTGTCACCTTTGGTGGTCTTTTTTTTGACATAACTCGAGAACCACTAGTCCGATTTTGCTCAAACAAATTTAAAAAAATTAATAAATGGAGACATGGTGGCTTAATTAATTTATTCGTTCAGTTCAAACATTTTATCTCGATTAAAAAATTAAAATACAAGATTGCGAGGAGAAAGGAAAAGCTGTCAGCTATTTCATAGATTTTAAAGTCCGTCGACAGTAAAATGGATCAAGGTATCCAACTTACTATGCCGATTTTCATGGATGAGTTATTTGTATGTATTATAATCATCGAGATCATGATCTTCACTAAAAAGGGTTTATTAGGACCTTTCATCCTATTACAGCACTACTCGCTCTAGACAATAACGGGCTTACATACTCATGCAGACTTTTAAATATAAATCCAGCACATAACGAACATTTAAATACTTTGGGAAAATTTCTCTGATCTTCTTATTTGGCTCTACAGTCTTTTGTTAGAGCCAAAAATAATTTTGCCAATAACCTCTTTGTCTCTTACATGCAAAGTTCCGCCATTGTGTTGCTATTATTGTACATGCAGAGGGGCTGGACAGAAAAATCTTTTCACCGAAAACCATTGTCAAAACATACCCTCGTCCAAGACAGCGCAACTGTTGTAGTTTTATGCCTTTGACTATTTTCATGCCCTTAAAAAAACTCTACAGTTCATAACTTTCTCATTCCCGGCAGCCGCTTGTGCGATCTTCTGATTTGTCGAAAGGTCCAAAGCTTTATACTTTCTGTTCACCGCTAGACCAACCTCTTTTATAGCTAGGAATTGACCCAGTCTCTGGTTGTGCGC
>NW_016157418.1:0-38337 GCF_001687245.7 Rhagoletis zephyria | reverse complement strand
AGTGGTGCGCGCTTTTAAATTTTATTTTGATTCCGAAATAATTCGCGGCGTTTCGTGGGTCCCAGACAAAATTTGTAAAACGTGCTACAATGGTCTTAACATGTGGATCCAAGGGAAACGTAGTTCACTTCGTTTTGGTGTACCAATGATTTGGACTGATCCAGGAGAGCACAATTCCGACAACTGTTACGCTTGCGCAAACAAATCTACAATACCTATGTAATAACCTAATAATTACCTGTAATAATTGTTAATTTTACGTGTTAATAATAAATAATATATAATAAATATTATCCAAATTCATTGAAACATAAAATCAATATTCTTGTCAAAATGAGATACCTTCACTAATTGTGAATAAAAGCGAAACGCGTCCATCGATTTTCATGATCTATGTCTCATTTTGCTTAAAGGTTATGTGACTTTGCGCGAAAGTAATACGACTTGCCTTTTTTTTCCATTTTGGATTTTTTATGAATTCAAAAAATAAAAAAATTTAATATTTTAGGCAAAAAATATTTTTTTTCTTCATACATTTATTTTTACCGGCAAAACTGTTGAGATTAAAGGAATTGTAATTTTTACAAAACGTTTTTAGTAGAAAAAATTCTGCGAATTTGAACGAAATTTAATTGTTGTTTTTGTACTGTAAACAAAAGAGACATACCCTTTAAAACCCGCCACAAAAGAAATGTAAGCTCGTCTAAATTCCACGCAAAAAGAAACTGTTTTGCAAATTTGCAAAAAGTAGTGCCAAACATCAACATACAACATTTTAAATAATGCAAACTTCATAACGTACAACAAAGATTCGCGCGCCTGAAAAATATGTACGCCTAAAGTGGACAACATTTTAATAATATCTCCCACAGAGAAAGTAATTATTTTCAAGTTTATGTTGTCTAATATTTATGTGGAGGAGTAGCTTGCGTGTGCGCTCACTAATTTCCGGCAGTCACTAACAAAGATTGTAAGCCTGCATACAACATAAAAACATACAAGGGTACATACATATCTACAAGCATCAAAACCCAATGGGAATTTTTATGTGCATGAAAAAAGAAAATAGCCTATGCCATACGTGCCATAAACGAGCTTCTTAGAAGGAAGCAATCATAGGCTTAACCTTCAACAAGCCGTGCGAAAGTAAATCTCGAATGGAGTTAGTTAGAGATGAATCTGTTTAATGGCTAACTCAGTTCAGTAAGGGCATTTTGAATCATGGTAAAAATCTGGTTATCAGTCCACAAAATTAAAATACTTCAAGCTTTTAGCAACGATCCAATACACAAAAAAGGACATCAACTCAAGATTAGCATATTTTATTTTTTTCTTTTTTTGTAAAACGGAAGTTAATACACAACAGAAATTAGATTGGCGAAGGCCAAAAATCTTCGCTGACGATCTATCTCATTTGCGAAGTACCAATAGTTCTTCGCACAAAGAGAGTGTAATCATCCCTACATGAGGCCGGTTCACACAGTGCGAGTGTGTCATTTTGCCAACGATGTATGCCATTAAATTCACAATACGAGTCGCTATTCCATCTTCTGCGGTACCCAAAAGAAAAGTCGTAGATATTTTTTTTTTTTTAAATAGTTCTATATTCCACATAGTTCACGCTTTTGTGCCATTTAAAAGGATGGTCATAAGAGAAAGATCGAGAGAAAGCTCTGCTTTTCAATTGCTTGATGTTGATGTCAGCGATACCAGCGTCATCTGCATGCGTCAGCAGCATCAAATTTTTGCTACACATAAATATTTGGTACTACTGCGACTACAGACTCGCTTTCAAAAATTATATTGAAGAAATCGTTCGACGAAGCGTCGCCTTTGGCAATACCTCGAAGAGGATCATAAAATTTAGACTTGGCGTCGTAGAGATATCTTCCTTTCTTGTTGTCCAAAAAATTCTTTAAAACTGACAAAAATGTGATGCTTGTCGATTTGCTTATCCAGGGTCCTTTCAACAACTATAAGCACTGTAAAAATATGTAAAATGGTGGATTCGTCTGAAGCTGCACTGATAAGGCTTTGTTGCTTTTAAGGCGCATTTTTGCCGTTCTCACCTGGTCTTGGTCCAGTGGATAGACGTGAGACTAGTAATTGATAAATGGCTATTATTGGATTATCGACTTTCCATGGGTATTGTGAATGTCGATTTGTAGTTCAATAAGCGACTGTGAATTATTTTTTAGTCGCTTATCATTCTACGGCTGTTTGTTTGTAGAAGACTGACTATTCAAATAAAATTAAGTTGTTATATTGGTTTTCTGGGCTTGTAAGTGAACTGATTTCGGTCATGTTTCGAATTTAGCTTGGCCTGGTTAAACCCTAGTGCTGAGGTCGTGGCAGTTAGCCTATCTATGCTATTTTTAACATTTCTTCTATCTCGTCACCTCCACGGCCGTATACTGTACGTATATTCTTTTTCCGCAGCCATGTCCTATCCATCTCATTTCCTTCACTGCTCTAATGTTTTTCTGATTTTGTCGATGATGTCTAGCAGTTGAATAAGCTACCTTTCCTATAGAGGCTCCGTTCATTCCAGGTACATATCCCTTAGGTAGGTGGATAGAAGTGGCTGCTGCCTCCGTGGCACACTTAGGCTATAGGTAGAAAGCCCATTGTGTTACCACAGTTTGACACCATTCAATTATCCTACCTGTTGAAAGAGTTGCGTCGGTATTTGAGACCTCCCCAAGGTCGTCTTAGAACGTGAATCCAGATGACGCTGCATGCTTTTACACACTGTAGGGCATTTACATAGCAGATTTAAGACTCCTTCCTCCTCTTCGTAGTCCTTAAAGCTTCTGCAACACCTTCGGAAAGGCACGCCGAGCTTTTCTGCATGTTTATCTAATAGACAGTGCCCGGTTATAACTCCCACAATGTTAGATATATCCTCTCTTATAATAGAGTATACCCTTCGTGACCAGAAAACACCCCCTTCTACCTTACCGTTGGAGTTTCGAGCCATCTATACAGATGACAATACTGCCGGGTGGATTGTTAATATCTTCTTTCCACTCTTCCGTGCCGTTTTCGAAGCGCTGCGGCCTGTGCTGTTCGGAATGAAGCAAAATTTATTTAAGATAAAAGAGTGTCCCTGCGCTTCTGGTTGCCGTTGGGATGCCTCTTTAATGTAAAGAGCAGCGAGCGTTGCCAACTGCTGTCCTGCCAAAGTTAGTGGCAGAGTGCCTCAAATAGCATTGAGACTGAACCTTTTCGCCTTGGTTAGAAACCTGAGGTTTACCTCTTTATCTAATACAGGCCACCACATGATCCAAATATGGAAATATGATGGAAATATCCATCGACAGATCCGCTTGATCCACGGCAGACTCATTCTCGCAGAGACTTCTGGTGTGGACTTGCAATGCTCTCTTAAACTGAATAAATTGGAGTGAGCCCACCAATTATCGCTACCTTTCCATCTTGACAAGATTGGTTACCTCTTCTCGCACAAAATTCGTTCTCGTTGTTCAGAGCGCACGAACGAGCGTATAATAAGGATTGAGTATGAACGCGCTATTCTAACTGTACATATATCTAGAAAGCCAGCCTTCTCATTTTGACTAGCCTTACACGAGTAGCTTTATGTTTTCTATACACAGTTTTAGTTGATAGGAACTAGTACGAATGTGGTATATTTACTTGCAGTCATTTAACCCTTATTACCATTTCTGGTGTTGAAAAGACTTTCAGCCAACACATCCTTCAGGAAGTAAGCACATTACTCAGAAGCTTTACTATAGTTGCTAACTTCCGGCTGGGTATATGCTAGCGGAATTATATGAAAGTAAGCGCTACTTTAATGCTATATAACATACTTTTTTCTCTGTTTATAATCCGTAGACTACAACAACACTCACCGAAGCTTTAGCACACTTACGCATTAACACCATAATTCATATAAAATACAAAGCGATGGGGTTAAGCGTTTAGCAGGCGCGAGGGTGAGGTGTGTGTGGCCAACAATTTTACTGCAATCAGGAAAATGTGAAAAAGTGCGCGTAACCTTTTCTGGAAAGAAATGTCACTTGCACGGCATAGCGCTGACTTTGCGGTTGGCAAAGAAAACACGCGAGCGCACACATAGATATACATAGGAAAATGCAGGCAAACAAACATGAAAACATGACTCATATAGGCATGTAAATGTGTAAATAGTATGTGCTCGTAGATTTATTGGCACACACCTAGTAGCTCAAGCATAGTAAGCCAAACGAATACACGTATGTACATACATTCATCCTACATCCTTCATCCAAGTGTTATTTAGCCGTGTCAAGTGTTGAAAAGTACCAGCAGCAACGGCAACGGCAACAGCAACAGCAACAGCAACATTAACAGTCAAGCGGCGAGAATTCACTTAAAAATAGACGCATTGTCGCGCACTTGATGACTGCATGCCACCCCGTAGTCGCTAACCCGCCACGCAGCCCTTAATCCACCGCGCAGTCTCCCCGTCCACTACCACTCTACTTTTACAGCGTCGCACAGTGGAAGAGCTCCATATAATTAATAAATTTTTAAAAAAAAAAAAGGTTGAATTGAGCAGACTGCCACGCCCACTACACTAGGTGGCGGATATATTGAATTCTATCCGATTTCAATGAATTTCCATTTGTGACTTAGATAAACAAAGGAAGACATAAATCTGAAAGATGGGTAAAAACGGTCAACTCCAACGCCCACCAGCCATCCGAATCCTGGATTCTAATGTGGCAAGGACTAGTAATGGACCTCCAAAATAGCAAAAATTTGGCAAAAGATCTATTCTTGTATAAAAACCCAGAAATATAAAAAAAAATATGTGTGGATTGGCCATCAGCCGCGGTTGATTTCAGTGAAACTCGGTTTGTAAGATACAAATTGATTTGATTAATAAAATCGGTTAGTATTTCCCGTTCCCGCCCACTAGGGTTGCCAACCGTACTATAATCTATATATATAATACGCGAAGGCATTTTTTTGTTCAGGATAAAAGATCTGCAAACTGGTTTTATTTTTTGGAATAGAGTTGCCACCTGTTGAACAATTAAATTCAAATTATTTCAAAATCAATGCCACCATATCAGGTGTCAAATTAAAAGGCTTGGACTGTATGGGCAATAAGGTTTTATTTTTTCGAAAAGAGTTGCCACCTTTTAAAAAATTATATTCAAATTATTAAAAAGGAAAAAGTTATATGAAACAACAAAAAATGTCAAACTATGGAGTGTTAAGAAATCTTTAATTTGAACGCTAAGAACATTTTTGAGACGTTGAACAAGGGTTGCCACCTGTTTAAAAAGTTAAATTCAAATTATTAAAATATGGTTATCAGTCGAAGAGGGTTTACAAAACTTTTATTTCTGAACTGTACTTAGCGGGGTTGCCACATGATTAAAAAATCAAATTCCACTTAATTCATCAGTTTATTAAAATATGTACCGAAATGTCAGGCGAAGGTGCGTTAACAAGGATTAAGCTTAAAAATACTTTTGAAGAGGGCGGCTAGCATTTGGAATATTTTTTAAGTTTTGAAATTAAGTTTTGGGCATTTTAACGCCATGCGGGTTCACTAGTATATAGTATTCTACTATTTTTTCAGTCTGCGTACTTTATACTGTTGGAAAAAAACACAGCATGCAAAAATACTATATATCTTCAGTTGTAAATAAATATAAAAATTTATATAAATATTTATTTGTTGAATGAAAATTATAATAAAAATGAACTTTTGATTTATATTAATTTACATTTTGATTGCGATAAATCATATGATACTTTCATAGTTATCAAGGAATTGTTAAAGATTGCCAAAAGTGCAAAGAAATATATTTTTTATAAAATAAATGCAATGGAAAGAAAAAATGAGGGTTTACGTTTCCTTTTAAATAAAATACTATATATATTTGAAGTGTACTATATTTTTCCTGATTTTTTTTTTTTTTTAAGTTTTTATTCTTGAAAATTAAACCACCGCCCACTATTGCGGGGAGGAAGGGCGAGGCTGTTCGCCAATCCCCAACATTTTTTTAAATTTCTGGCTTTTTATACAAAAATACGATCTTGCCCCAAATTTTTGCTACTTTTTAGGATCGTTACTAGTTCGTCAATACTTTAAGATACAAAATTCAGATAAATGGTGGGCGTGGCAGTTGACCGATTTTCACCATATTTCAGATGTATGTCTGCCTCGCGTAATACAAATTACAAATCGAATTTCATTGGAATCGGATAAAATTTACCATATCTGCCCTCTGGTGTGGTGGGCGTGGCAGTTCGACAAGTTTTCATACTTCTTCTTTTTTAGTGAAAGTGATTCAAATATCACATTTTAGTAAAATCAAGATACGTTCACTACCTTTTCCTGCAACTTTTATAGGGATCTGCGAGTGTGAAGCGGAAGATTGAGGAAATGGACGCAAGCGGAAGCAGCTGAAATTTGTCTGGCAATTACTTTAAAGCAGGGACCGTAACAGTTACAACTTTTATTATATAAATCGATCTATAACAATTATTTTTTAACTTCTGTTTAATTACTCCATAAATAACAATTACTTTTGATTTTTATCTAAATAATCTACGAATAACAGTTATTTTTGATTTTTATATAACATGTCTTAGACAACAGTTACTGAAGACTTTTATTCATAAAAGTCATCAATGCAAATCAGTTAGTGACTTTTTCTTATAAAAGTCATCAATATTAATCAGTCAATGACTTTTATTTTTTAAGTCATATGTACATATGTATTGATGACTTTTATAAGTAAAAGTCACTGACTGATTTTTTTTTTTATAAATAAAAGTCTTCAATAACTGTTATCTAATGCATATAATATAAAAATCAAAAATAACTGTTATTTCGTATTTATAAAATAATGTTTAGTTTTTTTTTTTTTTTTGCTCAAAAATTACAAAAACGAAATTAATTTTCAAATTTCATTCTCGGTGAAAGAAGAAAACGATTGGTATATTTCACTCAGTTGTAGAACATTTGCTTCATGATGAATTTTTCAACGACAGTTTTCAACAATAACTTTTATGTTCAGTCCCTGGTTTAAAGTATACATTCTCCCCATACTCCCCAGAATAAAACTAAAAATACATAATATTACCAAAATTTCCTTAACTCTGTAAGGACTAGGAAACATTATGAGGACTTGATTTGGAGCTACCCTTGCATACTATTGAACTTAATATGGCAAACGAAGACAAATCCGTTTTCAGTCGATCATTCAACTACCGTTTCTGAGCCGGTAAAATGCGTATTCGAGTTCCTATGGAAAAATTTCTCCTCATACAACACCGACTTCTTGTGTGTTTTGATAATTGCTAAAGCCATTTTTTCTCAGGAAAATACCGCTTAAAACCTGTTAAATAGTACATATTTAGAATCGAGTCAACCAATAGTTAAACACTGTGCGCCGCCACACTTACGCTTATTCCCAAACTAATAATTATGTAAATTCCCAATGTGAGTAGCGCTGCAGGCATTGGCTTTTGTTTTTCATTTCTAGTTGTTTTTTTTCACTTTTGATTCTTATAATTCCATGTCGTCGCTATGGTGTACAATACATACTTAGCGCCCTTTGCTTTGCTATTACGAGTATTAACGTTTTGTTATTGTATTTTTTTTTTTTCTTATTTTGTTGACTCTTGTTAACTTTTTCTCTACCTTGTTGTTTATTGCTTACAGAGTCCAAGTACTCGAGTGGTTTCAACAGTTGTACGTCCAAACAGAATCGTTCAGATCGGACGAGGAGTCACAACGTGTCCGTGAGGCGGGCAATAATTGCTATCGCAAGGAACACCATCCACTCAAGGCATGCGATCTGTATACTGAGGCCATATTTCTAGCGCCCGTCGAAGAGGATGCGGACAATACAACAGCGGCAATGGCACATGCCAATCGTTCGACAGTGCTGCATGATTACGGCATGTATGAGGTATGTATTAAATATTCGAATAGTAAATAAATGTGTGATTGATGAATTAGTGTATATATATGGGTAAATAGTGTGTAGATGTGTAATTGTGTGCTTTAGGTAAACACCTAGGCCGTCGTTCGATAAACAATTATTGAAATTATTTTTGAAGTTAATCGTTATTCCACTTCTGAAAAGCCACCAATGTTCACTTCACTAAAGTCTGCTGAAGCTTCTGCACACATGCAGAAAATTAATCATATTTCAATCAAATGTCACTTATATTTTTGATGGTTCTTCCCAATTTTGTCAACTCCGTGTAATTGAATGGATTTGAATTATCAGTTGTTGATTGGGGCTAACCAACGGAACGATACTTCCGCAGCTTTTTACAGCTGCGCAAGTATGATGCCATCAGATCCTGAAGATTTTAATGGCTTGAAAGAATTTATCACGCAGTCAGGCGATGGTCATCCAAAAGGTCAGAAAAAGCAGCACTGTCTCCACGCACTTTCCTTAAGGAAATTTCCTCCTAAATCCAGAGGATTCATGACACACTTCTACGTTTTCGAAGAAAGCCGTGCATGAAACTCTTTTCTATTCTTCCACTTGTAGATTCCCAGACAAACCTTATAAAGTTCCCAACCAGAAGGTGACTTACTGCTGCGGACTCTATTGAATAATCGCCTGCTTGACGGCAGAAAGCTCTACCGTCTGCCAAAGGCGTTTCCCTCTGCTTTCTGAAAACTCAGGAGACATGCGCTTTCAAGAGCATCTCGCGAGTTTGTGTCCAAACTTCCCCAAACTGAGTGACGCGAATTCGCATCGAACCCTGCAATAACACCATCTTTTCTTCGCTTGGCTCGACCTCTTCATCGTGCGGCATATAGGCGGATATTAGTCAAAGCTCCCCAGCTCCAGGGTGTTGGAGATTAATCTGAAGAATCTTCATTCACCAGAACCTCTCCATGAGCCCCTAGTTCCTACTTCGACCCTCCTTCAGAGGATCTGCTTCCAACTCTCTAAACGTCAACGTTCGCTCAACTTTCTTCGGCGCTATTGGAGCCTGGGGGTCATCAGCTTTGGTTCCGGTCGGAAGGATCCTAGTGACCCCCTTAGGAACATCGAGAGCACCGAGGGACGCTGCAATGAGCAATACCAGCACTTTCGGAAAGGCCCTAAGACCTCTCTAGCCAGATAACTCTCCAGTTTCCCCTCTAGCGACCTTTCTGGCTTCGTATCAGATAGCGTCGGAGTCACGCCGCCGGTTGCCTTCACCTGTGAGGCTACCGTAGACACCGCATCACTGAGCATATTTTTAACCCACTCGAGCCTTCGAGCATGCTGATCAGTTATTTGATCAGAACACTGCATGTCGTAGCGCTCTAAAATTTTGGTAGCCATGCGACGGTCCGAATGCGCGACAGGCCCCTGCTGGTGCTGACGGTTCCGCCAGGCACTACACCCTCGATACGCTATGCGATTTTGCACAGGCATTGACCGCGACTGGACGATTTCCGCTACTTTTGCCCGACATAGCCGACGCACCTAAAACGCCGGCCATGCAGGGCACACTTGTGCCCTTAGCGAGAGCCGAATTCGCCTACACGGGGCCATAACTTCCTCTCGGTATAGAGACGGCTTTGGGTATCGACACCGATGACCCTCCGCTTCTTGAAGCTTTGTCCTTGGCCAGCTCCGGTTTCCATACGACGCTGGTCGTGCAGGCCCCACCTATGGCGATGAGAGATGACTACTCCTCCTCAAAACTCCCAACCAGGGCAGAGATAGCTTTGGATGTCGGCTCCGACGATTCTCCGAGCTTGAAATTTGCGAATTTGTTTTGCTGTATTTTTGTTATTTTTTGTATTCATCTTGTTCGTACGACGACCTACCCGACGAGGAGGGCGCAGTGGTCTAAGTAATGTAAGGGCAAAATTAACAGTCCACCACGGCAGCGGCCCATGCCACAGCCAGGTTACCTTTACTCCCTGAGGCGGCCCGGTATCAGGAAGGCGCCGTAATGATACAGGCGGTGTGGTAAACACCCTGGCTACAAAAACCTCGGCGGGGTTGCGGCGCTTAACACCCTTGATTAGGAGGTCGGCAGTTCTTGGTCATCGTTCAAGAGCAGCTCGAACCAGAGGAAGGGAGTGCACTCGCCCAATACTCGAAGGTAAAGACACGATTGCACTACCACTAACTGATATAAACTGATCAAGATTCGACTAAGCTCCCGCACCAAGGGCAAGCAGCATGCCATAGCGAGAGCCAGCATGATGGAAATTCTTGAATTCATGTTGAGTTATTTTTTACGGGTCTTCATCTCAACTTGGCTCTCTCATGCAAAGCCGAGGTATATTATTCTTACTGTTTTTGTTTCGTTTGCGTAGATTTTGAAAACAACTAGGTACTTAAGTATTTAAACTTTTTTCTACGAAAGTTGTTTAAAAGAGACTACAAATCCTCTACTGCTACTCATTTTCTTCGGTTTACGAAGTTCGATATCTCGTCATCGCTTTTGTCATCATCTGCTACTCACAACCTGCCTCTGTTCTAAACCGAGCAGTAGATGTTATCCGTAAACTATACACTGTTCGACGCCCTAGGCTTTAGACACCTCTGAGCTCATTTACATTTCAACTTTGGCTCTATGGCTTTTCATGAGTTTTTCATAAATACATAGATACAGTTTTAGGAAAGATAACTTTTGGCCGGAAAGTATTGGCAGGTTTATTGCCATTTCAAATGGTTTCCGTTTCCAAGAATTAAGGTCCTCTAAAGGCAGCAGAATCCCTTTTTAGTTTATAAAGCCAAAAATTTAACCTGACGCTTGGCTTTTTTTATAGGATGGGGCAGCTCATTACCCTCAAATGGCTCAGTGAAACCAGGTTAAGCCTATTTAAAACCCCAAACCCAACGGAACCGCCGAAATACATTTCTCCAGGTGAGGAGATACGATTATTCGTATGTTTCAGCGCTCTCTCTTACATTCCAGTTCGTTTAGAACCAAGCGGGTTACAATTTCGTTGGTCAGGAAAATTTTCCGCCTAGGAAGAAGAATATGCATGACATTTTTTATGCACGAGGGAAAACGATTGTCCCTCCTTATGTTTGGTACTTTATCTTAACGTTGCATTATTGTCACCGAACCCAGCGTAAATACTTATCAATTCTGATGTGATCCTACGGATCCCTCATATTTCACAGGCTTCTGCATATTGTGAGCATCGCTTTTGACTATATTGACCAACAAAGAGGTCATTGGCTCCTTAACTTTATACGGAACTGTTTGGTACCAGAGGCCTATGGGTCGATTCACAGACAGTTTTTTAAAGTTCACGACCTAGCTTTTAGCTAGCTTTTCCAAACTTTTTAAAAATATAAATTAAATGGAGTCCATGCACAGCAAAAGTGAGTTCGCTATGCTTTTCTTCAGACTTAGCTAACATTTCTTCTTTTTCTTGGAGGTTTTCTGGTTCCACCGGTACAATATACTGAGATTATGAAAGACGTGTACGATGACAAGCTGTTCAAAAGGGCTCTGAAGGCTACCACAAAGGCTTTGGTATCGGATGACAATTGTTTCCAATTTTTCTATTGTACTCGTGTTTGAGATGAGATGAGATGAGAGATCGTTAGACCTCGGATGTACCTCGGATGTTTGCATACATTATGGTGTTTATAAGCAGATGTTTTCCGTGAGCTTCTATTTACTATGATTGCTGATAGCATGCCGTTTAGCTGATAGTTGTTCATACCAAATTATATATCCCGACGGGTTTTTCCTTCATGAAGCCCACAGCGGCACCTGCCATTCTAAGTTTTTAAGCCGCTTCGCAAAGATTAAGGTTCATTTGTAATATTAGTTTTGCTTCCTATTTCTGTGGGTGCTTTTGAAGTTCGCTGCTTCGTAGTCCATTCCTAATATTCTACACTTATCCCTGCATCGTTTCGAAATCGCCACGAATAGCCCATCCTCGTATCCCATATACGCGTGATGAATTACGAATTTGATAAAATCTTTCACGCGATTCATACCCGTATTTCAAGTCATTAATTTCCACTAAATATTCAGTGGTCAACTAAGCGTTGCTAATGTTTGGCTTTACAACGGCTAGACGACCTTGAACGGCGCGCACCTAACACCACAAAGAAAAGTCAAAGCTATGTTGTTTCAACAGCGCTCCTGCAGCTAACCGCCTGCTGCATAGCCCACATACGCGCGCTTTCGTGACTGTTGTATTGTTATCGCAATTTTAACATTGCTTTCATCTTTCATTTTGCCTTCATTCTTCGCGCTAACGATGGTTTTTCACATTCTTACTAAATTTTTTTTTTTGTTTTTGCCATTGAAAATTAATTAATTTCTGCTCTCCACTTAGCTGCACGTGAGAAAATTTTCTAAGTCGTGTAACTGCTAATTTTCCGCTGCTCATTTTGTCGTTTACCAGTAGCGTAACTTATTTTTTTCTATGTTTTTCTTACAGGAAGCCTACGACGATTGCTTGTGCGCCCTGGAGCTGGGCTATCCCGAAGAGTATAATGCGTTGATCAAACTACGCCAAGCCGCTTGTGCCTTAAAGTTGCGTAATTTTGCGCTCTGCGAGCTGCATGTGCACGAGCTGTTGCACATGGATCTCTCCGAGGCATTTGAGGCGCGCACACACGAACTCTGGCACGAATGCGAGGTGCTGAAATCGGAAAAAATCGACATGGGCGTACAGACGGACGATGATCATTACGCGGCGATGGCGCCGCCACCGCAACACATATTGCACGGGAGTAGCAGCAATCGGTTAAAGGTCTACGAAGTGTAAGTTCTGCTAAATTGTTATAGATGAACTTTTTAACTTTCACGTCTCTTCTCTCGACGCCAGCGCCTGGTCGGATACCTCGAATGCCATTACAACGACGCGCCGCGCCTATTTGCGCGCCACCACAGACATTGTCCGGCACATGCCCATTTTCAACGAGCACGCTGCCGTTTTTGTGTCCAGCGGCCAAGCGCGCATCTGCGATAATTGCGCCATCACACAATTCATACCATTTCCATGCGACTACTGTTCGAATCGCACATCCGTTTATTGTTCGCGTAAATGTCGTAGCCAGCACTCCTCCATACATGTGCTCGAATGTTTCGCCCACCAGATTGAGCTGTTCGAGGAGTTTGGCGAGGCGTTCGCCAAGCCACGTCTACTGCAGCTCGCCTTTCGCATGCTAATCACCGGTTTGCCACAAGTGATGCCGCACTGCCGCAAACGGCCGACTGTCAACAAGATGTGGAACGCCTTCAATGGCATACTCACCGAACGTACGGACATACCCTATTCGGCGCTGCTGCGCCTCGAAACGCACCTCGACAAAATCGACGCTGAGACGACTGTTTCGCTAGCGATTGCCGCGCACATACTGGCCATCTACTTGGCCGAATGCACCGACTTCTTCGAGCACCTCGATCTCATGATGCCCGCCCCAATGAAGTTGGCACGCAGCGAATGGATATTGCTGTCCGCTGCGCTACTGCTGCGCCACATTGGCCAGCTGAGGCACAAGAATCTCATACACTGCCCGTCCTTTGTGCTGCCCGCAGATCCGCACATACTCTCGCCACTGCACGAGTACAGTCTGTGGTCGGCGGTGAAACATGTGCGGCAGGGCCAATTGCATTTGCTGGCCGGTGATGTGACGTGTGTCGCCTATGCGGTCTATCCGCAAACGCTTAGCCTGTGTCGGCAATCGTGCGTTGGCCAAGTGTATCGTAAGCATTCGGGTCGGCAGGTGAGCGCTTATGCGACCTGTGATATACTGTTGGGCGCGTGCATTACCAACTGCTTTGTCTATGCTGGGGACTATCGACAATCGTTGCACGAGACACGGAGGCAGGACCTCAAGGCGCGCGGCATCGACTGCAAGTGCGACAAGTGCTTTCGTCCATATCCGGATGAGGATTTTGTAAGTGCCAGCTTAAAAGATTATACATACTTGTGTATTTTATGACACTCGCTAAACTAATCGTTATGTTATGTTACGTGTGCGCCAAATGTACGACTCGTTCGCCTTCCCTCTCCCCATGCCCACTTGAATATCCGCCAACCACATAAACACAGAACCGCGCGCACACACACTCACGTACTAGTACGTAGTTCATCTAAACGTGTACTAAATATATATGTATTCATTTTGTTATTAATGTACATATATACAAACATACATACATACATACATGTGAACATATGTTTATATACTTGAGCCAAAGTAGCCGAATAAGTGTGAATAAGTGTAAAGTGTTTGTGTGCGTATGCAGTAGTAGCGATTATAGTTAATTCCACTTTTCATTGCCTCCATGTGGGTGTGTTTGCTCTTGATGTTGTTATTGAATTCTTTTTCTTTCATTTTTTGTTCTATGGTTGTTCTGTTCCGAGTTCACATGGTCGTATTTGTGTTTCCGTTTGCGTTTGTTTGCCTACTCTCCTTCTTCATGTATGTGCGTGTATGTGTTTTGGCATTAATGTTTAGTATGTGTGTATTTTGCATTAGTGATTTCGAACTGACTTGTGTTCATTCGATATTTCAATGTTTACATAGTTTTAGGCGTTTAACGGCATTCATGTTTCTATTGTGCATTTTTTTTTCATAAGCAGCATATTATTTTTCTTTACTTTCGTTTCCTCATCCTTTCCTTTTCGTTTCATCATTCACTTGTACATTCACATTGGCTTTTTTGTTAAAAGAAATCATATTTTTTCTTACACAATTTTTTCTGGCTACTGATTATGTGANTCGTTTCATCATTCACTTGTACATTCACATTGGCTTTTTTGTTAAAAGAAATCATATTTTTTCTTACACAATTTTTTTCTGGCTACTGATTATGTGAAGATTATACCAGCTGACTGGTTATGTTGCGTTAACATTTTTTTTTAGGAGATAGCTATTTTGAAACTTACTGCCACAACAACTACGCATATGAAGATTACGAAAAGCGATTTTTACAAACTAATCTACCCTTTGGTTTTTTTTTTGGTAGTAATTATTCAGTGGCATTGCAGGAAACTGAATGGCTGATGAAATGTATATCGGTTCTCGTGGCAACCTGCCGCCTGTTCATGGACTGCTNTTTTTTTTTTTTTAGGAGATAGCTATTTTGAAACTTAATGCCACAACAACTATGCATATGAAGATTACGAAAAGCGATTTTTACAAACTAATCTACCCTTTGGTTTTTTTTTTGGTAGTAATTATTCAGTGGCATTGCAGGAAACTGAATGGCTGATGAAATTACTAAGCACGGTGCTGAATCATTTTGCCTGACAGGGAATGTATATCGGTTCTCGTGGCAACCTGCCGCCGGTTCATGGACTGTTGGGCTTAGGGAGCACTTAGTCAAAATCACTGTAATAATGAGCAGTGGCGAATCGCAGGCTTTCGAAAGAGCTTGTTAAGTTGCACAAGCGCCAACTTTCGGTCCTAATAGATATGCTGTTCGAATGTTATCTAATAGAAACCCATGCGGAACAAGTTAATATCATTTAGGATGAGGAAGAGGTAGAATCCGTCCAGCACTTCCTTTGTGAATGTCCAGCACTCCGAAGAAAACGCCTCAAGTTTCTTGGGGACCATTTCTTAGGGAAAGCTCCACTGGAAGGACTGCTTGGATTCGCCAGAGAATACTTAACTATAGCCTCTGCAGTGACATTGTTGAAGGCCCCCTCAATATCGAAGAAGCCCCCTACTGCATAATCTTCATGCCTGAAGGCTTCTTCTGGCCACTTTACCAATGTGTGCAGGGCGGTATTCACCGACCTTTTCTTTTTTGAGCCTTTGAAAGAAAGTCTCTTCAGCGTTTTTAGCAAAAACGGAGAGACTGATAGGCCTAAAATCCCCTATGGGATTTTCGACACCTTGCATCTGCGCAGGTATGATGCCATCGGTCCCCAGCGACTTTAATGGTTTGTTTGAACGAATTTATCGCCCGGACCATGTGACGATCGTCCAGAAGATCGGATAAGTACAGAAACTGGGGGAAGATTCTACATGAGAATATAAGTAAATTTTTCCGTATACAAATATCAGTTAGAAAAAGTTTATCTAACAGCGGCCAAACACTTAGCAAAAGTACAAGCGCCAAAATATTACTAGTATAATTAAATATGTATTAGGGCTCCACTTGTTATCTCTCTTCAAACATGTTAACTTTTTAATAACAAATTCATAGAGAATGTGAATGAAAGATGGCAAGTGGAACACTTTTGCTAATCATATAAATAGTAGGCAAGGCATCCGCATTGTGACTGGAGGTCTAAAAAGGCATTGCATCATTGGATTACAAGCAACTAGAACTGTGCGCACCCTGGAATGAGCACATTCTCTGTTATTGCGCCCACCATCAGTGCGGCTTTACACCTGGCAAATCCACCATAAATCAGGTATTCACAATACGCCAAATCTTGGAAAATAGGCTCGATACACACCATATATTTTTAATTTCAAAACCGCTTTCGATAACACGAATAGAAATGGTCTTTACGCCGCGATGTCTGAATTGGGTGCCCCCGAGAAACTAAAATGGCTGTATAAAATTACTTTGCGCAATACCACCAGCTCCATCAGAATTGGGAAGGACCTCTCCAAGCCGTACGAAACCTTGCTCTATAAGTCACTCATCATACCCGTACTGGTAAATGGCGTAGAAGCCTGGACAACGGCGTCATCAGAGGGGGTGGCTCTTGGAATAATCGAGAGAAAGATTTTGCGGAAGATTTACGTGCCTTTACGCGTTGGCGACAGCGCNAATAATCGAGAGAAAGATTTTGCGGAAGATTTACGTGCCTTTACGCGTTGACGACAGCGAGTACCGCAAACGATGTAACGATGAGCTGTATGTGGTTTACAACGATATGAACATAGTGCAACGTATTTAAATACAGCGGTTTCGCTGGCTAGGCCATGTCATTCGACGCCGACGCTCCAGCTCTTCAAGTATTCAACGCGGGCCGCGATGCTGGTAACAGAGGACGAAGAAGCCCTGCTATGCGTTGGAAAGACCTAATGGAGAAGGACTTGGCTTCAGTTGGCACAGAAGAGGAGCGACCAAAATCGCTTAGACGGTTACAGAGCCAGTGAAGAAGAAGTCTGAATGGGGGCCGCTTTCCTGATGATTTTATGCACTAGTTTTTATTCTGATGCTTTAATCAAAGCTGGCAATATTTGTGGTAGCTGTTCTTGGAAATTGTTGTGAGCGATTCCACTTACCCTTCTTGGTTGACGCATTCATTCTGTCACTACGTCACTGCTGGTGTCATTTCAACGTTTCCTTACGAAAAAAAATAAACTGAAATAACCACTTTTAAATTAAGCTATTTTTTTTTCTTTTCTTTTCAGAAAAGTAAGCACTTTACAGTTTTTGCTTAAGACATGCAAATTTTTCCCCCATTGCAGACTTTAAACCGTTTGGAAAAGTGAAACATTTTACTTAGAACCATTTCTGTTTGAGACATAACATTTTTTCTTTAGACTCCTATTATAGATAAGCGTCAGATTTTTTATTTTTTTATTTTTTTTTTTGTTTGTTGNAGACTTTAAACCGTTTGGAAAAGTGAAACATTTTACTTAGAACCATTTCTGTTTGAGACATAACATTTTTTCTTTAGACTCCTATTATAGATAAGCGTCAGATTTTTTATTTTTTTTATTTTTTATTTTTTTTTTTGTTTTTTTTCTCATCACACTTCTTGTCTTGTCGTTTGTCGTCTTCTATGCATTGTGTCCTTTGTCCGTGTCAAATGTCTGATGTTTTCTTGTGTCACTGTCAATCACTGCCACTTGCCTGCCCGCGCTGCTGAGAACCACAAAATATATTTTACGAGGAAAAAATGTATGCTCAATGCGCTTTAACTTGGGCATTTTTGTTTTTTCCTTGTGCTTACATACTAGCTTTCTTTTTAAAGCACGCGTCAAAAAAAAAAACTTGCAATTTTTATTTCTTAATTATCCTTCTAAAATTCTGCTCTTCACTACGCTTACTCCTTTATACTCGCTCAACACTGACCGCCACTGCTGCACTAAATACCACAAACTATTGAAAAACGAATCCATCAAAAATGCTACACCAACTATTGCACCGATACCAATTTACATACATACATACATATTTTTGTTTGCACGTCCTTTCTATATACGACGCCGCACATACATACGTACACCCACATACCCACATACCCACATACATNCTTTATACTCGCTCAACACTGACCGCCACTGCTGCACTAAATACCACAAAATATTGAAAAACGAATCCATCAAAAATGCTACACCAACTATTGCACCGATACCAATTTACATACATACATACATATTTTTATTTGCACGTCCTTTCTATATACGACGCCGCACATACATACGTACACCCACATACCCACATACATACATACATACATACATACCCGCATACCCACATACCCACATACCCACATACATACATACGTGTAATCAAGTGTTATGAAATTACGAAAACCCCAAAATTTTCCAGCATAAATTTCATCGCTATCGCTGTGATAATCCAAAATGTATGCAAATATTCACACCACCCGCCAGCGATTTCAAAAATACACGCAATTTACGCTGGTGGCGCAGTCCGTATTACAAAAACCCCATCAACGAGGGCACCGATCTGCTGGTGTGCAGCGTTTGTGACGAAAGCCAAAAACTGGAATGGTTTTGGACCTTCAACGCTGCACTGAGCGACTGTGATGCGGTTGAGGTGCGTTGCAAGTTGTATGCGGCCGTTGAGCGGGCCGAAACGCAACTTGTAGAAATGCACGAATGCAAAGTCGCTTTGGCGTGTCAATTAGTCGAGCAATGTTTATTGATGCATCGAGGTACGTTGTTACATACATACATACATTATTTTGCAGTAACAATAACAAATAACAAATAACGAATAACAAATAACAAAAATAATCAATCATCATCAAATTTAATCATAATTATTATCGATTAAGTAAAAGTATATATTCATACATATGTATCTATCATAAATACTAGCNAAATGCACGAATGCAAAGTCGCTTTGGCGTGTCAATTAGTCGAGCAATGTTTATTGATGCATCGAGGTACGTTGTTACATACATACATACATTATTTTACAGTTACAATAACAAATAACAAATAACAAATAACAAAAATAATCAATCATCATCAAATTTAATCATAATTATTATCGATTAAGTAAAAGTAAATATTCATACATATGTATCTATCATAAATACTAGCTACTTATGTACATGCGAAACTATTTGTTTGTACTTAACTTTTATTGTATTGTAGAAAAAAGCTAGAATGTACTTAATTAGTTTTTTAGGATATTTTTACGCCGCATTAAGTATTAAGTACATTAGAGTGGTACTTAAAAATATGAAAATCTTTATTTTATATAGGGCATCCCTTATGTTCATTTTGTTCTATGTATTTTTCCATGTACCAAATAAGGACTTCCACTTCAAAATTTTAAAACAAATTTTACTAGTCGCTACCAAGGTCGCTACGTATTATTGAAAGCTATTCATATAAATTTATAGTCATCGCAAAATAAAAAGGTAACGACTTCTAAATATTACGGAGGACAAGAAATTAAAAAAACGCTAAAAGGTTCTCTTGAGCAGACCACGTGTTTGGTGTGTTTTTGGGGACGTTGAATACGACTTTGAAGTCCGTTTTGCTCACCTAGCCAGAGCTAGCCCCAAAAATCGTGGCGAACTATATGTGGCAGACAAAATTGTATACATATTGACGGATTTACTTTGTTCTTGGTATTCAGAGGTTTTCGAGGTCGTTGTTTAGGAATATGAAGTCAGCTTTTCAAAATCCCAAAATGGCGCAATAAAAAAATGGACATCTAGTAGTTTTCGAGATATGTAGATGATTACGAATTTGAAGTAAAATTTTCGAAATTCAAAATGGCGGCTCCAATATGGCGATCGCATTAAAAAAAAAAATTGAATTGAATTTATATAAACTTGGCAACCAGGGGTTTTAGAGGTTGCTGATTACGTATATGAATTCAGAATATCCAAATTCGAAATGTCGCATCCAATATGGTGGTCAAATTTTTACAAAAACTTATGAATTCCTATAAAATTGAGTATCTTTATATGTTTTTGATTTCTGAAATCGAAATTCAACAATTATTTTTCAATATTTCCACTAACCTTAAATTTGTAAAAAATTTCGATGGTTTTTGGGTCCTTTGTTTCTCTTGAAATTAATTTTTTTTAATTCGACAACCATGTGCTGCCATTTGGGATTTCGAAAATCTGACTTACAGGGCGATTCTGGCAACTGTCTTTCAACTCACCACAGTCTTTCGAAAGGTCTTTATCTATCTGTCAATTCTGACAACTGTCTTGAAAGCACTTTATTGTCTTTCGAAAGACAAATTGAAAGATCTGCTAACGAGGAGGCCTTAGCGTTATGCTTTTCACCTTTGAGCAAAGCGTTTTTTTAATGAAATTAAATTAAATATATGTAGTACATTTACATGCAAATATGTTTTTTTTAACTAATAAAAAGAAAATTTAATTTAAAAAATATAAAAATATGTAAAATGAAAATAAAGCAAATATAAATAAAAATATTTTTAAAAATTAAATAAATTTTTTTTTCTTTTTAAAACAATCAAATTTAAAAATTAATTGTAAAAAGAGAAAAATGTAATCAAAAGAAGAAAAAAGTAGTATGTACTTAAAAACTAAATAAAATTTAAAAACGTAGTTTTATTTTTAAAACAAAATCTAAAAATCAATAAAAAGTCAAATTAAAAACTGACAAAGAAATAAAATTGAAAAAATTGCACTGGATCCTAAAAATTAATTCAAATAAAACAAATATATTTTTCTTTTCAAATCAGTGATATATGTATAGCAATTAAAAACAGATTACCACAAGAAACACAAATTAAATTTTAAAAAACCAAGAAAGAAATAAAAAAAATTTTAAAAATTAAATGTAGTTAAAAAAATACAATACAATCCAAAATTTAAAAGAAAATTTAACTAAAAAAGTCATAAAAAAATAAATAAAATAAGTCCCTAAAAACTAAATGAAATAAAACAAATATATATCTTCTTTTAAAACAATGAAATACAAAAATTATAAGAAAACTAAATTAACAAAAGAAAAACAAATTAAATAATGAAATAAAAAAAAAATAAAATTTTAAATATTAAATGAAATAAAAAAATAGCTTCTCGTTTTTAAACAATAAAATTTAAAAGTTAGCAGAAAATTAAGCACATAAAGTTCCTAAAAATTAAATGAAATAGAAGACAATATATTTTTCCTAGTAGTACAATAAAAAATCAAATTGAAAGAGTGTTAATTGAAAAGAAAAAAAATTTATTAAAAAAAATATGTATATAAATTAAAAAAGTTCCGCTGCTCGGGGACTCACACCCGGATCTCTCGAATGGTACGCCCGTGCTTTGCTCACTCGGCCGTTGCGACTGCTAAATAATGTACAAGTGCTTTCTCTTAAAATAGCTTTTCACCACCAGCGGTGAGTAAGAGAGCTTTTTTTCTAAAGTTTTTTTTTCTAAGACTTTAAGCTATAATTGACATCCGTCTTTCGTTAATCTTACGAAGGACTTTTTACTATCTTAGCCATAATTCCTCTATTAATATTCGTAATCAGCGACCCCATAAGCCTCTAACTACCAATATTAAAGTAAATCCGTTAATATTTATGTATAAAATTTGATCTGTCACATAAAGTCCGCCAGGGCTTTTGAGGTTGGAAAAAATTCGGATTTTTTTAATTATGTATTTTATTATTTTAAAATTTTGGAATTTAGAGCAAACTGAATTGGTGTCCCATACAAAGCTATATTTTTACACGCCACCCTAATGTACATGTATAAAATATTATATATAAATATTTATTTGTATGCAGTTAGTACTGTAGCTGAGAGTTGTAGTTATGTAGAAAGTTGAGTTAGCACAAACGCGACAAGAAGACAAGTGAAATCCAAAGAAAAGAAAATTTTAGCGCTAAATTTGTATAACACCGAAGGGAAATTCTAAAGAAATTCTAAGATGATTTTTTTTTAGAAATGGAAGTTTTAGTTCTTTGTTTGGCTATGTATATAAATATTTGTTAGACTAGCAAAGCGTAAATCATGTAGAGCAATAGTGCGTATGTGAGGGTAAGTTGAAGGCATACAGTATCGGTCATATCAATAGCAACCCCATTTGAAAGTGATATTGTTTGCCACTCATGTTTATTTATTTATTTCTAAGAATTCTCATTAAAATACATATCTTTCTTTAACAAAACCCAAATAAGTTTAAAACTTTGTAGAAACCTGAAAAAATCTACAAATTTCCATCCCTATTTCAAACTTTTTGTCTCAGAAGGGTTAGATTTTTATTTATTTTTTTTTTTTTGAGTATACAGTTTTAGAGCCCATTCAATTTTAGTCTAATAATGTGGAAATTTCAAGTGGCTAAAAATTAGCGTTGATTTTTTACTATCAAAAACACTAAAACTTCTGCGTAAAAAGTTTGGAATTTAGATGGAAATTTGTTTAATTTTTTTTTTAGTATTCTGCAAAGCTTTAAATCTGGGTTTATATTAGTTTTGTTAGAGAATGAACTGTATTTTAATTGAAAATTCTTAAAAATAAAAAAATAAACATAAGTGACCAGCAATATGTAGAAGAGGAAGAAATACATTTTTTTTTATTTCAGTCGACTTATGTTTAAGCCAGTATTAGCGCAAACAAAATACTGTAAGCGGCCATTTGGCAGAGTTTCCTATCCTACGTCAGATTTTCACAGGGCATTGAATTACAAATAGTTTAAATATTTACTAATGTTCCACTTCTAAAATCGTCATATCAGTGCCTAGTGGAAATTCGATTCTTTAAAATATTTATTGGTACAGTTGTGCAGTTCTCAAGTGGCATATCCAATAATTAATTGAAGATGCAAGTTTTATCTAGCGATAAGCTTACTATCTATTTTCAATCTCTTTAAAAAAAATTTTAGAGTACCGTTAACTTTTTCATTTAGTGTGGGACCACATCTGAGGTACCATCTTTCCTTTAAAAAAACAAAGAATTATAGAAATCGGTTAACGTGGTCCAAAGTCATACATAAAAAAATAAATAAATAAAATATTCCGACGAATTAATAACCTCCTCCTTTTTTGAAGTCGACTAAAGAAAGCTTAGTTCACTAACCTCGCACTTTCTCCTCATATTTTTCTTAACTATATAGTAGAAAAGTAAAATTGAAAAGTCCTTTAAAGAATACATAGATTTCATGTGCATGGTGTAAGACTTAGTAAAATCGTACCCAAAGCACGGCTTACATGTGGACAGCACGAAAAATTCAAAGCTATAAAAATAGAAATTAGTCGGCATTCGGAGCTTTCTCTTTCTTTATAAAAATGCAAGGCCACATAAAAACCTAGTAGTTTTGACTGCGTATTCACGAATTAGTCCAACGACAATTAGAGCGAGCTTCTATCCTTGCGCGTCTATACAAAATTTATTGAAATCTCTAAAAGCTTTCTCTAGAGGGCTATGCAGAGATAAAGATTTTACTCTTTGCGCACCCATAAGTAATCTAAAGAAAGTTCTGGAAGGGTTCTGCCCGCGGATGCTATTTTTAGCAACACTGATATGGACGCACGTAGAGTAAAAGCTCGCCCTGAACGCCGCTGAGTTAGAGAGATAGTAAATATAAAAAGAGTGCATAAATTTCCATTGTTTCTGCGTACAGACTAGGGACGACCAGANGTTAGAGAGATAGTAAATATAAAAAGAGTGCATAAATTTCCATTGTTTCTCCGTACAGACTAGGGACCACTTTTACTTTGACCCGGAAATATAATTTTTGAAAAAATTAAATGAAATAAAATAAAGAGCTTTTTACACGAACTATGTTTAGGTTTGGACTGTAATATATAGACTAAGCCAGAGCAACTGACAGGACTATCCATGTCTGATGATTTGACGAAATTCTTTGATTAAACATAGAATTGCCACCTGTTTGATTACCTGAAGAAACGCAAATAATTTTCAGATCCATATGCATATAACAGCTGCCTTTTTAAGTCGAACCCTACGTTTTCGAAAACCTTTCGGACGAGAATGTTCTATTGAGTTAATTTGAATGACGCGTTTCTGTAGCTAAACCTTTCAGGTTATTCGTATTGCGCTTAATCTTGTTTTGACCTTCCAAGGAAAAGTGCTACAAAATTTCAGTAGAATGGAGTGTTTTATTTCAAATATGCCCGTGGAGAATACAGACACTTCTTTATTCTCTATCTATAAATTAATAAATCCACCCCTTTAAGTCCATCTTTTACCCACAATCCAGGTTATATGAAATTAATAGCTGGTCTTTTGGTGCCGAGATGAAAGAGGAAATATTGCAACCCTGACTATTCATAACACCAGTTTACTACTCTTATAAGCTCAAAAAAGTATTCCGGGGGAAAAGCTAGAGAACCACCAAACGATGTCGACCCTAGGACCAAAAAATCTCAATATTAGTCGCATCGAGTTTTTACGCTGATTAATCACTTTTAAGTAGAGAATTCAAGTTATGTGTATCCCCTCTAAAACATAATATTGCAAACTGTAGTAGAAAGGATTAAAAACTGTAGCAGTAGGCTTTTAAGAACTAAAAGTACATAATACTCTTATACCCATAGAACCAAAAAATGTAAGCATAGTCTTAGAACTGTGGCACTAAATTTCGTAATCTTAGAGTTAAAACAAAAACTAGGCCCTCAGTATGTACCTTTGAGAAACATAGAGTAGCTTTTAATTTTTTATACTAGCTACGCAAATCAAATATATGTACATTCACAAACATATGTATTTTTAATGCATTAAATTTCAAGACACGTCTATTTAAATCTATTTTTATATGTACCTATGTATTTTCAGTGCGTTACTAATATTAACTACGTATTTTCTATTTCTTTCTCTGTTTTCATATTTACGACTACGCGCACGAAACAATGATTTGTTCTAATACTTTCTATGCTTAAACCTATAATCTTATGCTACAAAAATTGTACCCTCTCTCGATACTTTTTTCCCCACTTATTCCTTAAATAACATCCTCCAACTTCTAACTACGCCTTACCTTTTTTACTCGAACGCATCACATCCACATCAACGAAACGATTCCGCTATCACAGAGGGGCAAAAACCTTTCGACGATTGGGAATTCAATAAGCTGGGCTCGATTATGCGTAATGCTCTCAATATTGTAGCTGCACAATATAGTGTCTTTAGCATAGAGTATATACAACACATGTCCTATTTTTGGGATATCATGGCACTTAGCAATTACAAATGTAGCGATAAGGAACTGATGCAAATGTTACAAGCACTCGAATACATACCGGACGAATACAAGGAGATCTTCATTAACTACTATGACGACTTCATAACACCGAAATTCGCTGAGGAAACCTATACAAGTCTTATGGATACGCAAGTTTAGGAATTCAACAGCTGAAATAGCGCAAAACAACTTATTATGTACTATAAACTGCAGAAAGGATCATAGCAAAATTACAACAAAACGGACTTTGGCAAAAGGAACAACATAAAAACTAAAACTAACTAAGAACTACATGNAAGTTTAGGAATTCAACAGCTGAAATAGCGCAAAACAACTTATTATGTACGATAAACTGCAGAAAGGATCATAGCAAAATTACAACAAAACGGACTTTGGCAAAAGGAACAACATAAAAACTAAAACTAACTAAGAACTACATGTAAGAAATATAAGAGCGATGCTGTAAATTGAACTCAAAAAACTCGTTACTCAGTACTCGATAGGTAAAACAAAGACATCCACACAAGCTACACACAAATAACAGAAAAGACCATAAGAACACAACCTTGACTGTAGTCTCATATTTAGGAAGGTAAAAATGTACTTTACTCGCTTACATTCTGTTTTTGGTTAGGATTTATTATACATAAAAATTGTCATTACGCGGAAATACTCGTTAAACAAAAAGCAAGAAAAATAACACTAGTAAGCTAAACAAATTACATACTCATAATAGGAAGAGATGTTAAATGACGCACTATTGAAGTTACAGAGAAGAGCAAGGTTAAGACAATGTCAGTGCAAATAAGAACACGAAATGCTGAAGAGTTGAGGAAATAGTAACAACAGAAACGGTCAAAGAAAAGAGCAGTAAAAGCAATACTCTGCAACAAAATTACATTCGTTAAAACTGCAGTGGGATATCGGAAAATCGTTGAGCACGCGTTTTTGCGATTTCAGTTTTATTTGTACCAGTTCTGTCTTTGGTAATCTGCTTTTCCCTGTCTTAAGGACTTAAGGCGTTGTTCATAAAAAAAAAATGTGGGTATAAAATCTAGTCTGCGAAACAAAGAGGTATGTAGCTGCACGCAAAATGGTGGCAATAGGAACTGTTTGGTTCAACAAAGACTCTGTGAATCCTGTCAAAACAAGAACCGAATGCACGGCTTTTGTTAATTCAATAATATTTAATCTTCAAACAAGTATTACTTTGAAAGCTGTCAAAAAAGTATACCCAGTGCACCTGAGAGGCAACACCTAAAAGCGCTATGTAGTATGTATGCGCAGAAGACTTTAGCTCTGTTTTCGTATTTTCCAGTAAGAAACTGTCCAGTAACTTGCCAGTAACCAAATTTGAGAGAGTAAGCTAACAAGAAAAACCAGCAAGAAGTTGCAAGTTTGACGAATAGCTGATTAATTTGTTGTTTTCCGAAGCAACTTTCTAAGAAAAACAGTATTTCCCATCGTATTATACATTTAAATAGATTTATTTTGTCAATTGCAACTATAAAAGCTCCACAAACAATTATTTTCCCAGAAGAAAATTCAGGTAGGCCTTCCTAAGTGAAGCCATTATAACAGCCCTACCCAAGAAGGGCTGAAAAAAGTGCTTCCATTGCATGCCTTCTAAAAGGACTTATCCATTTACAATTTACGCGATTGCAGAAATTTATATTATTTAGCATTAAAAATTTATTTCAATAAACATTTTAAGTTGCAATAACACATATTTAATATAAACCTTAAGCAAATACTTCAAAGATGTATGATTTTTATTAATTAAAGAGGCAACTTAAAAAAAAAACTGCCCCAAAAGGCCTGCTTAAGAACGTCCTATAAAAGCCCTTCTGGAAGGCCTTCTAATGGTAACGTCCTATAAAAGCCCTTCTGGAAGGCCTTCTAATGGTAGCGAAAGAAGAAGCCCTTTAATTTGTGTCACACTATACGAAAATGACAGGAGATAGGAATGTAGGGTGGAAGGCCTGTTTTTCTTAGTGGAAAATAATTACTGCAAAAAATTTTCCCATAAAAATACGGTAAAACTTGCAAGTTTAGCTGTCCTTTTTGCTATCTCAATGTCCTTCCTCTTTCTGGTTTCTGGCAAGTTTTTGCGAACGAAAACGCCAACGATAAAAACTGTTACCAGTTTTTGCTGGATATTGCATATTAAAATAGGGTTTTCATCTCATCATCCACCGGTGCTATAGTTTAACCTTGCGAAACGATTTTCAATATTCCACTGCTGAATTTTGCGAACACACATCTACATATATACATACATACATTCGAGTACATAGGAACAGATACAAATTCATGTAGTATATCTTAAGCCCTTTAATGAACAGAGCTCTAACGCGTTCTTTACTAGAAAATTCATTCAGTTCATAAACTCATATGCAATTTGCAAATACTCGTAAAAAAATAAAAATAAAACGCAAAAATAAGCAATCGTTATGAACTATTACACGCTGTTTAAAAGACAAAATGTACCAAAATTATGCATAATATGTATTAGAAAAAATGCGTTTTTGCAAACAGCAAATTTAGGGAGCAGAAAAAAAGGCTAAAGTAAAATACTGGATACATACTACATACATACTCGTATAAACTAAATTAATACGCCTAAAACTAGACCAGCAAAAAATTTAACTGAAACTGTTAATTGGGTGCTAAGGCATAGAATAATTGAAGCGTTTTATCCAAAAAATTTTGGAATGCTAAAGAAATTGAATGAACCATACAAAAATAAGTGTGAATTCAAATTATTTCACAACTAAACATACTACAAATGTAAATACTTATACATACATACATAAGAACTCAACGACCATAAGAAGCATAGGCAAGCGTACTTAGTTCGAAAATATTTGCAAGAATTATAAAGATGGCATGAAAAGGCAAGAAAAGAATTGATTGCTTTCGAAATGGCACTACGTACATTTTGAATCCCCGTTTTCTTATAAAAGTACGCTTATTTGAATTCCAAAGAGAGTAATTGGCAAAAGAAGTGATGGATTGAAAGTAATGCATATGGAAATTTGTGTTGTGAAAATTTTAATTAAGTAAACGTCTTAAAAAATTAGTGAAAGGGGTCAGATCATATGGAGTGTATTAAGGTTATTACGAGTATATAGTTTCACTTTTTTTAATGATGAATGGTGAAAACTGTATAGCGGGTAATGAAGAACTAGAGTAAATGGCAAGGAAGAGTGACAAATGCTTAGGCAGAAGACACACTACGCTGTCAAATATTTTCGGAACACTCTCTAATTTTCTTCTTGGATGTGCTCTGCTCGGACAACATAAAATCTAAGAAACGAATGAGAAATAAGAAATGTGCGTAAATAAAATTTATGTTGGATCTTTTATGCTGTTTCGACAAGACTTCAAAATTTAGAACCAATTTTGTCCGTACATCACGTACTCGTATCCATCGTATCCCTCGATTTTGGAATTATAAATTTCATACCTCGAATTTTAAATGTTTTATTTTACATTTTGTTGTTCGCTCAGGCACATAGGCAGGCTGCTCATATCGAAAAATTTACTTTAACATACATATTTAGATCACAGAAACGTTAGTCGCTTGATCTGATCGCATTGACCCCTGAGCAGAAACAATAATATTTACATATGCATGTATATTTATGTAGTAGATAAGAAAAATTAATTTAAAAAAAAATTTGATTCGTTTAGCTTCCGAGAAGCCTGCGTACTTATTATGAGCATATAATTTTTAATTAAAATTAATTGTACATTAAAAAAAATATATATATATAATTAATGTTACGAAATATTAAAAATTTGCACCTAAATTGGCATACATACATACATACATATGATACATTGAACTTTCTGGTTGAAACTGTCACTAGTATATTATAGAGCATATCAAAAATTACAAAGGCAACACAGTTAGAGATGTGTTCATTAGTCATTGTTTATTTTGAAACACTTGAATATGCCATATATCGAGCTAACTAAACTCAATGACCCGTATCACGGTGAACTTGTATTTTTATGGCTCGCATTATGGTCTTCTGCCCACTGTTTTTGAAATTTATCATACCCTAGTCAATTTTTTAGTCAAATTTTTAAACCTCACTTTATGTTAATGTACAAACCACATATATGTGCATACATACATATAATCGAATTTTATCTATGCATATGAAATTGTTGAATAATTTTAGTAATTTATGTGTAACTGAACTGTAGTACCTTAATGGCAACTTGTTTGAGAGTTGTCGAAAGTCCCAGCCTACATAAGTTTTCCAACACTATCACTCACTAACTATCATAATCCACATGCTCATTATTATCCATGTACCTAAAAGTTGTTGTTAATGAAATAACGAAGTACAATTTATGATTTTAAAGAGAACTGTAGAGCAGTTAGAAATTTTGAGGAATTGTTTTTTTTTTTTGTGTATTGTAAGCATGGAGATTTGGCAATGGGATCTCGTTCGCATATTTATTTCTTAGCTAGATATAGCTACACTAGTTAGGCAACCAGCTCGTGTACAACTAGTGTTCGTTCGATACCACCATGTACTCGATGCCTGTNGTGTATTGTAAGCATGGAGATTTGGCAATGGGATCTCGTTCGCATATTTATTTCTTAGCTAGATATAGCTAGACTAGTTAGGCAACCAGCTCGTGTACAACTAGTGTTCGTTCGATACCACCATGTACTCGATGCCTGTACTCATTAAAAGTATCGAAGAGAATACTCGATGCTACTCAAAGTATCGCTAGGAAATACTCGATTCCACTTGTACTNGAATGGGGCTACTTGGAAGTGCTGAAATAGGAGATGGTAAGTAATGAGAAAGCTCATTGTTTACTTGTGTTTGATTCTTCGGTTTCANACATACAGTGGATAAAAGCTTATAAAGAGCTGAAAATACCTTTTCATATCCTTTTATTTTGGAATGGGGCTACTTGGAAGTGCTGAAATAGGAGATGGTAAGTAATGAGAAAGCTCATTGTTTACTTGTGTTTGATTCTTCGGTTTCAAACCGATCTATAGACGACGCTTCCGCAAATCATAGGCTGGCTCCACATCCTCCTCTAATTCGATACGATTTTCGTTCTCCACTTTCGTTAGTTCTAACCCAGCGAAATCGAGTGGTTCACATCTTGAATCGTTTTTTTTTTCCAAAAACTACAACATATTAGGAGAAGCTCAGCCAAACACTAACATATGTGTAAGCGCCAATCTATTATATTATTATTACAACACAGATCTATTTTCAGTTGATTTTCCCAAATTTAGCAAACAAGTAAATACTTGCACTTTGTACTTGATACCCATGAAGTACTTGTTCCCAGGTACCGAAATACAAAAAATACTCGGTACTTGTTAGAGGTATTCGAGTATATACTTCTAAGTACTGGTATCGGAACATCACTATGTACAACAGGCCATTGTCACAATGGCGCGTAATTCCTGTTGACTTTGCAGGCCAAGCTGCTGCAGCGCGGACTATAATCAGGCTCAAAACCCGTATGGCTAACAAGCTCAGCGTTTGAGCTCTTCAAATTTCTAGGAAAGTTTCGATCCCATCCCTTATTACACGGATAACTTTGTCTCTAGCATTTTCTCTACATAAATTTTCTCAGAATAAATACGCCATGAGCTCTTTAATCAACATAAATTTCGGTGATCAATGATTATATTAAAATTGGGCAAGGAATGCTTGATGTGTATTTTTGTCATCGCAATATTTTCTAATTAAGACTTATTTGGATACAAGGCTATAGTGTCTTTAAGCGAAACTGCATGCCGGGCAGTAAGGCATGCAAGGTTACCCTGACACAGTATGGTTTGAAAGCATTCAAAGTCCGGTTGGTATTCACGCCTGTCGCACTTTACAAGAAGGTGAGGTGGAATCACCGCAAGACTTACCACAGGCTCACCAGCCATCCTGATGCAAAGATTAAATTGTTTTGGCTCGCATTTTAAACCATCCTGAGGAAATTTTTTACATTTTATCACAAAGCACAAACTCTTTAATCTTACTTTAGTTAACCTAAAATTTATCTCATCTATTTTCCACTTGTTAAGGTAAGCTCATTTGACACTGCACTTTTCCGGGGCCTAAGGTTGGAATAGTCAGATGAGGATGTGATTAATCCACATGCTGTTGTTCTTACAACAATAAACAAAATTTTTCATTGGCTTTCAGGAAGCTATTGAATTTTTGATATTGTATATGTGTGCATACTTTTTAAATAGTTCATTTCGTGCCCTATTTTTCATTTTACTAACGTTTTTTTATCTTTGGCATTGAATTTTTCCTCGGCATTTGCTATAAAAAAAATATATTTATATAGGATGATTCTTCTAAACCGTAAACTCCATAAGCTAAGTAAATTTTGTATGGGAAAACGGTTTTTTACAAGGTTTACGCGGTTACGAAAGACTTAAGCGCTTAGGTGAACACTTGTATTTACCAAGAGTATGGTTTGCTTTAGCAAAACGATTTTCAATATTCCACTATTGAATTAAGCGAAGACACAAAAACGACGATCCTCAATTTTCAGAATTCCAATGTTTGGTGTAGTTATGGTTAAAAAGTCCTAAAGCTTTAAGTTTTTTTGGTCTCAAGTAAATATTAATCAAAGTTCTTACTAAATCTCTACAGTCTCTTCTTGATTTGTTTTAATATTTATTCAACTAAACGGAGTGATATTCAAATTAATGGCATAGTGTAATGAGTTTATATGGAAACATTTTTAAAATAAATTGAACGAGAAGTGATGCGCTGATATACTTCCTGCTATGGACACACACATATATACATACGTACTCACTTAAATATATAAGAAAAATTCAAAGCATCCCCAAGCCCGACCATATTCTCACACATGCACACATATGTAGATTCTTCAAATTACTAAAATGCAAAAAGTCTTGAAGTGATATAGTGTCGAAATGTAAAAATGAAACATTAATTCATACACACACACGCCAACAATTTAGCAATACATGAACACTCGTTGCCGCGTAATCGATTACTAACTCGCTTTTATTGCTTAACTCTGCCAAAAGAATTACTGATAAAATACTAAATATAGAAAAGAAACAAAAATAGGAAAAATACATAAGTGACAAAAGTCAGAGGAATCGTCAAAACAAATAACGAGCGGCAGAAAAAGCAGCTCGAGATTTCATAAGTATATTAAAGCATAAAAACAACAAAATTAAGGCAAATATATGTTTGCATATGAATGCCTGTTATTCGCTTGAATGCAAACATTTTTTATTAATATAAATTTATTAGCATTATTTTATTGTATGTAGGGTGCAAAATCAAAACAAATGAGCGAAGGGCAAGCAAAAACAGAAGTAGAAAAAAGTAAGAAATTAAAAAAGCGGACGCAAGTTTGCTTGAACAAATTATGAAAATAAATTTTGAATAAAAAATCATTTAAGAACCTCGCCTTGTTTTTAATACATACAATATATATTTACAAGTACATATTTATAATTAATAGTATGACAAAGAAAAAAGTGTATTTCATTTTTTTTGGCGCAGTTAAAAATTATGGCAACAATAGCGCATCAGCAAGCAAATACCAAAAAAAAATGGCATAACAAAAACAATAAACATTAACAATTACGATTTTTTTATGATACGCAACATTAGTGATTAATAAAGAATATAAATTGAAGGAAAAACGAACGCATTGTTATTTAAAAAAAAGACCGATTTCAATAATTAGCAAATTTAAGTAAATAATAAAATCCCAAAAAAAAATATATATAAAAAAATTGCGCCATAATTCATATGAAATTAAAAAATTTGCAAACAAATCAAATCGCAACTGCAACAAGCCGAATTAATGTATGAAATTATTAAGAAAAAAAAACAATAATTATAACGCTGTATTGCAATAAGCAATTTAAATAACAATAATATTGGATGATTGGTATAAGGGGTGATGGTAGGACGCAAGTGGGGGTGTAAGTTGAGAAAAATAAATAAATAAAATGGCAAAAATATGAATACAATTCTTTTTAAATAAAGTCGAAAGCATTAGCAAATTGGTTGATGAGGTTTTATTTTCAGTGCGCATAAGGGAGCAAAGTAGTATGATTTTAATTTTCAACAGCAAAAAGAGGGAAGATGATTGAATGGACGTTCTAACTCTAAGTATAGCCATTAGGCGTGGTAGTCATTTGTCGGCGGTGTTGGGCATTATACTGCATTGCGGTAAGGCCATTCAAACACACGATTGGATGGTGCCCGGGTAACCACCCTGCGCTGATCAGAATTGCATAAGCTTTTTAACAATCCCACAAAGAAACTGGGTTCTTTATAGCTGGGACCGAGAACGTGCTCCAATTTTGGTTTAGTTCTGCACAATAACAAAATGTAATATCAAGAACGTTCCCGCAAAATAACCGAACGGGAACAACAGTATTGAGAGCAGTTTGAATGGGAACAAAATGAGAACACAAGGTTCAGAAACGTTTCCGTAAAGAACAAATT
The DNA here is from genome assembly GCF_001687245.7 of Rhagoletis zephyria. Classification (NCBI taxonomy): domain Eukaryota; kingdom Metazoa; phylum Arthropoda; class Insecta; order Diptera; family Tephritidae; genus Rhagoletis; species Rhagoletis zephyria. The sequence continues at coordinate 4,550 of NW_016157418.1, read as the reverse complement.
GCGAATAAACCTTTTGGGAACGTTCTCAGAAAAAAGAAAATTAGAACAAAACTCTCAATAACGTTCTCAAGACGAACAGAGTGAAAACGAAACTTTCGACAACGTTTCCGTTGAGAACGAAATGAATTAAGCAAGATCAAATAAGAACAAAAGTCTGAGGAACGTTCTGCTAAAGAACAAAACGATAGGAAAAGTCTTGAGAACTTAACGTTAAGAATGAGAGGGGCGTCTGCGTATTGAGATGAAAAATTATCTTAGTAAGGACCATGATTGTTAATTCCGAGCTAGAGGAAATCTGGATCATTTCAACATCCAGATCGTTCATTATTAGAGTTAACTGGACATTTATGGAATAAATTTACGTTTTCTGTGCGAGAAAAGTTCGCCTCTTAAGTCTATCGTTGACTTAATTTGCATAGTTCTCTTTTATTTCTTTTTTGAATAATTTTAATATTCAAACATTTCGAACTAATGCAACGCTATGAGAAGTTTCGTTTTTCCTTGCATTCTTCGTTAATAATTCAGAGATTTGTTCTTGCTTTCGTCAGAAACTTCCTAAGACTTTAGTTCCTAAATTTTGCTTCGAGAGAAAGTTCCTTAAACTTTTCTTCCCGTTTTGTTCTTTGCCACAACATTCCGGAGACTTTAGTTTCTTAGAAACGTTCCCTAAAGTATTGGTAGCATTTTGTTTTCTTCGGGAACGTTCCAATGGGTTTTGTTCTTATAAAATTCCCCATAAAAACGTTCTCGACAGTTTTGTTGTCACTTTCGTTCTTGTGAAAACACTCCCGAAAATTTTGTTCTCATTTCATTTTTAAACGTTCTTCGGAACAAAACTAGGAGAACGACACTTAGTTTCGATCATACCTTTTGCTCTCGGTCCCTGCTTTATAGGCAACTTATTAGAAAGTAATACTATCTAAAACAAAAGAACTGGAAAACTACTTGCAGTTATGTCGTGGAGTCAGCAACAGAAATCTTTACTTCAACGATGCTATTGGCTTCCGTCAAATCCCGTCCACCTCCGGGGCATAGGAAAAGATTCAACCCCGCATGCTGGAACAAGGAAACGGGTAGGCATTAAAGAGAGGTTAAGGATCTCTTTAAGCTGGCAAAACACCTCGACTGCGAAGAGTATTGGAGAGAGTACAAATCTGTGCTATTCTCATACTATAAGAAAGAAAGAAGGAGTGCCGAAAGAGGTTTCTATCAGAACTGCTGTGTTGGCTTAAAAAAAACTTCTGAAGCGTCAAGACTGCGAAAGCCTCTTGCTAGGTCGCTTGCGATAACATAACAGCTACGGAAAGAGAATAGAGCAAGGACAGCAGGGAGATGCTGGATGCCTGATAGAATCTCATATTCCTGACTACACCAAACAGGAAGAAGACCCTATTACCGTTCCCACGACAGTCGGGTCTACGTAACCGGAACGACCCAGATTTATATCTGGCCAAGGACTGTCACTCCAGCAACACTCCCCAAAAAGTCTTTGGGGAATTTGTATGCTGCTACAACAACAACAACAACAACAAGACCCTATTACAGCCACTACACTGATATAGGGTTTCAGATTGTTCGACTAGTTTCCAGGTTATTGTGAAGATATGAGATAGGGCTCTTAGATTCACAGCTTGTACTATGAGCTGGGCATTACCATCTCTGATAGATGTCTAAGCGCGATGAGTGAAATACTTCAAAACAAGACAAGATTTCAATTGTCCTCCTTACACATCTCTAAGCTAGGAAATATTATACTATCTCTTAAACAATTTACCAAAAGAGCTTTAGGAAGGCCTCCAATGCTTCATACCAGGAAAACGGTCGGTGTGATATGGGCCGTTCTTCTCCACTACAATATGATCTGCATAACAGTCATTACTTTGTGATATGCTAGCCAAACCCGAGGTAAAGGTTAGCATCTTGCAGGGCAATCAAGGTCAACATTCTTCGCTCTTCCAGTGCGAAAACTACATATTCTAACACTTCTAAGGCTGGATTGCAAGATAGAATTTGGGGTACCTTCGGTACACTGTCACCCATTATATCCTGCGCGCAAATTCATTCTGTCACAGAATCAAAAATACATTCCATGTGACGAAAATATAACACTTAGAACATATTCTATGTCAATGTCCAGCTCTCGGATGATCGCAACCGAGTCACCATGGCTTCGCTGTTCAAGGAACAAAATTGTAATGTAAGGGAACTAGGTAGTTGTGGAAAAAGGAGCATTATGAAAAAGTATCAAGCCTAGGTTTCTACTTTTTTGGTACCGTCAGGGATCAAATAAGGGTACATGTGAAATTTCATGGGTCAGCCAAGCTAATACATATAGCATAACGTACCAAATCGACACAAAGGAATACTCATCAAGCACTCAGCAAAAACTCTTTGGGGAGCTTGTATGCTGCTACAACAGCAACAACAACAACAACAACAACAACAACAACAACAACAACAACAACAACAACAACAACAACAACAACAACAAACACTCAGCAAATTCATAAACCGGCAATAAAAGCTAGATTAATAATTTGAATTTAACGTACGAATAGTTTAACTTTCCCTTAAATTACAAATACTTCTCTCCATTCCTTTAAAATAACACTGATTGTAAAAAAAAAACAACTAAAAATGGTTCAGCAACTCAAGACTGTTTAAAATTAGCAGGGATTGCGGCTTTAGCCCGGAGATGGTTATCTAAGCATAACAGCCATAAGCCCTTCAACGATTTTAAGTACTCTGGATGCCTTCCCATGACTGCCGAAATATGTTGATACAATAACTTCAGTAGGATACCTTGTAATAAATAATTTTTGAACAGGCTTTTGAAGCGAAAATGCTATTTAACAGAGTGTTTTGTACTGAAATATTTATGTATACATACATAAATTACCTATCGTTACTTTAATATAGAAAGGCCCTAACTCATTTTCTTTTCAAATACCAAAGTCTGTCGATAACTCACTAAGCACCAACTGGATTTTAAAAATATCTACTGCAGCATACAATTATTTGCATTCTTGAGTAAAAACTGCATTTAAAAGAAATACGCAGCGAGACTACTTGATTTTGTATGGATTTTTTTCACCACTCCGTAATGTAACAAAAATTTTAGATAGGGACTTTCTATATTAAGCTAACGGTATACTCCTTCCTAAAAAATCTGGAGAATTTTTATGTCGCATAACAACGACTTTACCCAACCGAGGCCACTACTGATTCCACAACTACAAAAACAAAATGGTAAAAATATAAACATAAAAAATTAATAATTTCTAAGGCCACTTACCAAATGCATTTGGTTTGACTTGTTTGTAATTCTTGATCTTAATCAACTAAATATATGCTATTGATTGATGGATTATATTTTTACTGGTAATAGTTCTCGCCAACCTTGCTCAGTTGATTGATGTTGTCCGTTTTTTTTTTTAATTTTTTTTTCAGGGACACTCAGCAACTTTTGCTAACAACTTATGTATGTACTTTTATTTTCGCTATAACCCTTAATACTTCATTAAACTATTGACTTTTCCTTCACAAAATGTTCTGAGCGATTGAGATGCACAAAGAGCACTGCGGCGGCCAAGCGAGCTTGTAACTCTTGTTGGCTCAAATCATGCGCCCATTCGACGCGACCCCAAAACTTTAATTGATATTCCTCCTCCAAACGTGCCAAAGAAACAGCTTTGTCAACGCTTATGCGCTGATCAATTGCAGCGAACGCTAGCACAACAGATTTCAAAGTGTCCACAGCGAATATAAAACCTAGGAGGGATAAGCAAATACATCAAATAATAATCGTAGAATATGCCAACACACATAAACGCTTCAATTCTACACTTACCAAAGAGCACATCTTCACTATGCGATAGCAAATATTTGGATACGTTCATTTTATCATCAGCACTTATGGAAGGCGGCGATATTACCATTGTTTTTTCCAAGTTTGTGCCATAGCGCTCATTGAACCATTTTATTATGGGGTCCCATTCGTTGCGCTGCAAGTCATGTAAGTCCTTTTCATCCTGAAAGTTAAAGGCGGAATTTAACTTAATTAAAATGCAATGCAGTAATCGCTTTCTACTCACATCATATTGAAATAGTACTGTGTCAGTTGCGATGTAGTTCAGCAAATAATTCACCATATCCGTTTTTGTGTGTCTATTAGGATTATCGATAGCGGTGAAGCACAACGCCGACAAGTGCATTTTCGAACGTTCAATATGCTCCTTTTGTGCATCGAATTCTGTAGCTACAGCTATCGCTAGCGGTTCGCTTTTAACTGTGAATAATTTACCATTCGGGGTCTTTAACTTCCGGTTATCCAGAGTTACCTCGTACTTCCCGTCATTGTAGAGTACTGATGTTTGTTTGTAGAAGCGCTTTAATGGCGCGGCTGTAGGAAATGGAGAAAATTAAATAACCCAAGCAGGAAACGCCATCTTGAAAATGTTACAATTACCGTAACACCTTTTCGTCACTTGCTGCGATGCACTTAAAAATGTAGCTAGTGGTCTTTGCAGTGCTCTAAAGAGATTACTCAT